>NW_027643734.1:495000-510000 GCF_032717465.1 Coenobita brevimanus | reverse complement strand
CCTGTTTTCGGATGCAACTTTTTTTCTTGTTTTGTTACAAAGCGCTAAAAATAAACGAAAAATATTGGACCAGTTGTTCGTTGTATATTTAGATTTAATAGCATATTATTCCTTTTATTTTATTTATTTTATTTTTCTTTGAGCTTGATTCGCCTGTCATCAAGAATTTGTAAGAAGGCGTCTCAGGTCACAGCACCTCCTGACTGACTCTCTCTCTAAACCTCTGCTTCCGTCCTTTCTTGTCTCCCTCCCCCATCTACCCTCTCTCTCTCTCTCTCTCTCTCTCTCTTGTGTGTGTGTGTGTGTGTGTGTGTGTGTGCGTGTGTGTGTGTGTGTGCAATCATTATCAAGACGAATGGTATGCTTTGTACTGGAAAGTAAAGATGAGGAGAAATATTGTGGAATCTATGGCGAATATTGTGGGAGAAGAGTGTAGACATGAATGAAGGTGAACGTTAATTGGCCCACAGGGAATTAATGACAGTTCCACATGCTGACGTCTCGAGGGGACTTCTTATAGTTGTTCTCAATAAATATATTCCAATGTTTTATTTATTTTATAATACTTATATTACAGTTAAGTTATACTTTGCATTGACATTATTATTCACTACTACAGAACCTTGAGAGAGAGAGAGAGAGAGAGAGAGGGGCGGGGCCTGGTCATTCCCAGGGGACAAGTGGTCACTCCTCACCTCTCTCTCTCTCTCTCTAGCATGCAGACCCACCCACCCTGAACTCAAAACATCATCCTTCCTGCCTTCCTATCCATCCCCATCCCCTCTCTTCACCTAGCTTTTTGTCCACATACACAACTTAGAAGTATAAAACTTATATGTAAACTTCAGGAAACTGGCAAATGGGGACCCCCCCTTAGAAAATTCCTTGGTGCGCCCCTGCTGGGCACTGATAGATAAATAGAGACTTCACATTGTTTTATTACTTAAGCGTCGTGTGTGTGTGTGTGTGTGTGTGTGTGTGTGTGTGTGTGTGTGTGTGTGTGTGTGTGTGTGTGTTTTCATAGTGATAGCCGAGTAGCCTAGGGAAGAGGAGGGATCGGATTACTGGGATGGGGGGAGGGGGATTCCACCAGTGAAGAAGAAGGTTTAGATGAGGGAGACATGAATATCGAGTGACTGAGAGAGAGAGAGAGAGAGAGAGAGAGAGAGAGAGAGAGAGAGATTGTATTTTCAATGTAAATTTTAGAATATAATGAATATTTATAAAGGAAATGCTGCTGTTGATCCTTCGATCAGCAGTAGTATTGTAAATCAGTTTATGTTTTTTCGTAAAAAATAATAATAAAAATAAAATAAAATAAAATAATTTTTCTTCATCTTTCATGGCTTTTTCATTGCTTCCTTACCCAACCCCTCCCCACATTCCGACCCGGGCCACTCCCATCCTCCATCCCTCCTCATATGGACCATTATCAGGACACTGACAGATAAATAGAGGCTACACATTGTTTTATTATTTAAGCGTCGTGTGTGTGTGTGTGTGTGTGTGTGTGCGCGTGTGTGTGTGTGTGTGTGTGTGTGTGTGTGTGTGTGTGTGTGTGTGTGTGTGTGTGTAGAGGAAAGAAAATGGAAGAGGGAAGGAGGAAGGTCCAGTATCTCGAGGGGACCTCTTAATCCTTCACACGGTCACTCGTGATCCGATTTTGGCAAAGGCTTTGTAAAATTCTCTCCTTCATATTTCCTGAGAAAGGGTATAGTTAGGTTGGCCAGTAGGTAAGTAGGCTGGTAGGTAAAGAATCACTATGTATATGCATGAAGGAAGGTAGGTAAGTAGTAGACAGAAAGGCAAGTAATCTAGTAGACAGGTAGATGGTTAAATCGATATAAACAAAAGTGTGAGAGACAAAGGGAGACGTGGGAGGTCAAGGCCTTCTAAAATTAGAAGGCCTCTCCAATCCTCTTGTGACGTCAGCCGCGTGGGTCAGGGGCAAGGTGCGTGGTCAGGAAGCGGGCTCTTTGTTGTGTGTGTGTGTGTGTGTGTTGTTTAAATGATATTATATATTAATAGACTTATTGGTACTCAATAATTTTATTCACGTGAAAAATTTACAATGGTAAAAGAAGAGTTACTACAAAAGAAACGTATGTAGTGACATCTGAAATCTGGCATGATTTATTATATATATATATATATTGGTGGTATATTGGGGCTGTTATATTGGTGGTATATTGGGGCTGTTATACTGGTGGTATATTGGGGCTGTTATACTGGTGGTATATTGGGGCTGTTATATTGGAGGTATATTGGGGCTGTTATATTGGTGGTATATTGCGATGTTATATTGGTGGTATATTGGGGCTGTTATATTGGTGGTATATTGCGATGTTATATTGGTGGTATATTGGGGCTGTTATACTGGTGGTATATTGGGGCTGTTTTATTGGTGGTATATTGTAATGTTATATTGGTGGTATATTGTAATGTTATATTGGTGGTATACTGCGATATTATATTGGTGGTATATTGGGGATGTTATATTGCTGGTATTACATTGGGATGTTATATTGCTGGTATTACACTGGGGTGTTATATTGGTGGTATATTGGGGTGTTACATTGGTGGTATATTGGGGCTGTAATATTGGTAGTATATTGGGGTGTTATACTTAGAATCTTACTGTGTATTGGGGTGTTATATTGATGGTATACTGGAGGTATTATATTGGGCCTCTTATATACGGGGTGAACAAGGTAATGCAGATTTCGTTTGAATTCGATTCAGTTTCTTTATAGAGGAAAGCTGTGGAGATATGTAGGAAAAATGAAGGGTTATATATTCCTCTCTTATCCAGCTCCAGCCACGTCTGTGTAATGGCTTTGGTCCTACGCCCTAGCATGGCTAAGGCCTCATTTTTCTTATATTCAGTACAACTACGATGACTTAAAGCTTCTCACTGTACTCTCTACACTTTTTTGATAATAATGAACAGAAAATAATGTTGTACTTACCCTGCTGTTGCGATTTGGAGTGAACTGGTCGCGCTTAATGGCACGTAGCCACGTGGAGGCAAGTTCTTTATCTTGCGGGAAGATACACTTGCTTTTGTTCCATTTTTATAATTTCCCTTACATCTGGGAACACAACACATGTAAGGCATTATTACCTTAATAAAACATACAAATAATGTAAATATCAATATAAAATACAATGTTTTTCCGTCCTTATTGTTATTGAACACACAGCGTGACCTCTCCCGACCATAGCTGACCCAGCACTACCTGGACCTACCTTTAAGTACGTCACGGCTTACCGTCCCCCCCCACCACGAGGCCTTCTAATTTTAGAAGGCCTTGGTCCGACTCTCCTCTCCACACCGCGCTCTCAGCCCGCTGAACCTTTACTTGTATCGTCTATGTACTCCCTAAAAGTATTTGCTCGCCACATACAACTTGTGTAGACATTTGGCTATGAATTTAAACTAGACATACATCATTAAATAAAATCTCTTGCTTAAGTAGGAATATCATAATTCAGCAGTTAAATGAGTCCTTTATTTACACATATCATCACCATCAACAATTGGTTTACATGTATTATTAAACTGCCCACTTCACTTCTCACAGAAACAAAACCATTACATGTTACCATTCACATTACTATCAACCGCATCACTCCACCGACGTCCACTTTCTCATTATATTGCACTTAAAACATTACACTCACACTCTCTTCCATCACCACACTACAGTGCAGTACATCAGTGTTAATGAGCAATGATGAAATTCTGACTATAAGTTAACAGGAGTATGATGGTAATTGAGCCACCTGGGATAATATTTACAGGCTGTCTGGTTTTTGTTACCTACCCTAACCTAACTTTACCTTACGTCAGTGTCTGTAGCTTCCTTTTGCTCCCTGTCTTTTTATTTTGATTTATGAGATCATTTAATTTTGCACAGAAATTATTTAGCAACGCATTTGTGGAAGCCCACAGTAGCATTCTTTGAATTTTTTCTATGTTATGACCTTCATTACAGTTGTTCATAGGAAGGAAGGCATCTTCATCCATCAATACATTAAGTGTTATCTCTGTGCCTATATTTCTTTGATTTACGGATTTTGTGAACTCTGGATGTTGTGTAAGTTTGTTAATGATTATATAATTATACATGATAATATTTACAACAGCATCATCTGGATACAATAGAGCCCCTCTACTTATGCCCTGTATGAAATTATGGTTGTCTGGTAGGCATTCCATTTCGTCATCAGTGGTAAGTAAGTCTTTACATAATTCACATTTCACTTTTTTGTACACAGCAAAGCAACAGAATCCTGCAAGGTATGTTATTACTTGAAGGAGATCCATGGAGTTTTCTATATCCTCTGGAATCACATCAACATCGAACCTATGCATGTTTACCATATCATTATTTTCCATTTTCTCCCAGTTTGCTTCTTCAAATACTTTAAAGTAAACACTTTGGTTATAAAGAGGTAACTTCAGTACAGATATCATCCTCAGTTTTTTTTCACACTCAAACACTTGTCTAATGGATATGTTATAACTGCCTCCTGCAAGCTGCCGATATTTTCCAAATCTTGCCTCCAAATGATCAGTTTGAAATTTTCCTGGTAGTATATATTTCATGTTTAGTTCACCTATGCAATAATCGGTTATTTGTAATATGGCTGTGGTCGTATGTCTCAGAGCAGTAAATGTTTCATTCGTCAGTTTTCCAGTCACTTCTGTCATGCCATCCCAAAGATTTAACCAGCTTAGGAAATTGTGCAGGAACAAATATCTTTCATCATTGTCATCACTTGTCATTGGAGCAGCATATTTGTTTTTAAGACGACAACCTTATATGGAGATTTTACGTTCATTACTGTCCACCAAGTATAGATTATCTGTATGTAATTAGCAACATCTTCAATGCATGGTAAATTATGTGTTTTCCCTAGAGTCATTAATGCTTGTACAATATATTCGTTGAATATCTGCAACACTAAGCTGACTTTTTGTTTTTCGAGATTTGAGGGTGATAAAGACTTTAGCGTAAGCTTATAGGCATTCTTGAGGAGGGAATCTGCTTCTAGAGAGTGAAGTTGTTTTAGAGTAGTAAAAGGAGCTTTACAAATTCTGGTTACTCTATCACATATCTCATCAATGGAAAAGTGTGGAAATTGCATGTACTTGTCATGATTTTTCTGATTGATCCAATTATTTCTAATGCATTTGAATATATGTACTGAATCAAACATTAAAAACAATGGCCTGGAGGTCTGTGCTGGATGGCGATAAACAGTGGAACATCGTGGTGGCGAGTGAAAATATGACATGGCCTTCCTATTGATGGAGCTGTTGTCTGTCACTGCACATGACTCTGAAGCCTATCTCCCCTAAGCCAATGATGATCCGCTTTATGAAATTGAACAGGTCTTCTGCTTGCATAGTTTTAGCAGGCAATATGTGAACAACATCCTTAAATTTTGAGCACAAGCTACTTATCATAAACACAAATGTACTGCTAGCTGCCTCAGTGCTGTTGAAAGCTGACCCAACAACATTGCCACCTTTATAATCAAAATATTGCTTAATATGAATCTCATGTGGAGAGGATGGAGGGTGAAAGACTGACGAAGAGAGTGTATGTGAGTGAGGTGGAGGGGGGAAGAGGGAGGGGGAGGCCGAGGATGAGATGGAGGGATGGGGTGGAGAGGTATATGAGAGAGGGGGGTGTGAGTTGGAAGCAGGGCAGTGAAATGGCGGGGGACAGGGCGACTTGGAGGCGATTTGTTTGTGGCCACCCCAAACGGGATTGAGGCGTCTGGCAATAGATAGATAGATAGAATCTCATCAATCATTAGTGTTACAGTTACGTCACTTTGTGATAGAAATTTAAATTTATTCTTAATATACACCAAAAAGTTACTATTCTGCTGTTCAGCTGCCGGGCTCAAATGTTGTGATAGGGTGAGTTTCCTAGCAGTAGTGTAGCTTGGCAAGAGTAAGTAACCAGTGTTCCTCAACAATCTGTAACCTTGTGGGGAGCAGTTATATAGTAAGGATGAAAATACCATGAACTCTGGTGAATATTCCAGTTTTTTTAATGTCATTAAGTGTAGCTGTTCACATATTACTTTCACGGTATTTATGTGCTTAGATGTCTCATCTCGTAAAAGTGATAACATTGAAATGACCAGTTGCAATATAAAAATCATTCTTCCAGGACTAGAAGCAGGTTCCTCACTGTTACATTTTTTTAGGTTTGCCAACAGCTCTTCGAGAGAATTAGTGTCACTGATATGTGACGGAATACGATAGTCACCTAAATTCTGCATCTCAATTTCACCTACAAATACCCTCACTGCACAATGTTAATCAATTTCCAGAGACAATGTTATCTTATGATAAGGCATGCGTGCAATATGGCATATCAAGACTGATTCCCGATTATTGATTACACTCCAGAATGTATCCAGAAAATCGAGCTTCGCTAGCAGTTCATCCATCGTTGCAAACTTTCTTTGTTGCTTATACAGCGAATCATGTGCAACACTTTCTGCAATTGTATCTGGAGATTCTCAAGGAAGTAGTTGTTGAAAGATAGGAGGGACAGTTAGGCAACTTTGAAGGAACTGCCCCGTTCCTAAGTCTTGGCCTGCCTAATTTTGCTGTAAGTCTCCTCCCTGTTTTCTCATCAAAGTATGATGTTTCCCTCTCTATCTGCTCTGGCCGAAAGTGTAGTTCACACACCTGTACAAAGGTGGCTGCTGTAATTTATATATTTATTTTTTCATGCATGTATACGTTTGAGTAAAAAATAATAATGAGTGTAATTATATAACATCCCCAACATTAGGGAATATTGAACAATTTATAGTTCTAAAAAATTCTGTTGCTAACTTTAATACTACATCAGTCTGGTCATACGACTATTATAGGTATGCTATAACAAGAAACATCTGACACGTTCATCAAATAAAAAATATATATATATCGTTTTTAGGAGAACGCGCATTAGAGAAAATGGGAAATTAAAATGGGGGAACTATCGTTTTTTTTTAGTTCACATAATTACTGTGGCTAACGTTGGTTATAATGCATTATGCTGGTATTACAAATAGCAGAGGCAACATCCTGCATGCTATAACAAATACTACATTACTCAGATAAAGAAATGAAAAATGAAGCTTTGTATCAAACGGAGAGTGCGTAAAGAAAATGGAAAATTAGGCTATTTTAGTTCCTTGTTTACTAATGCAGTAAACTGATAATAATACGATTGTGATATGTATCAATGTCCATGTTATAACAAAGAACACCGGAAACATTCCTCAACTACAAGTCGCGACAGCGAGAGGTGGCGGAGAAGCGCCTCCCTCAGGGAGGACTGAGGAAAAGGCTTTCCTTCTCTCGTCCCTGATTGGTCTACGGTGATGGGCAGAATGGGGAGGTGTGAGAGCGCTTATATTTCCCTCATAGTACCGTCACCAAATTGATCGCCATGGTTCGAAGCTTTATTTATTGCTACAGCAGTTAATATGTGTACACAGACTATTACCTGTGGTATATCACAATACATACAGGTGTGCATGTTGATATTCTAGAATATGAAAGTCCAGCCAAAAACATTTAAGGAGTAAAACATTAGAAAGGACAGGATAATACTCACCATAAGCCAAAATCAGGGAAGGAGAGAGAGAGAGAGAGAGAGAGAGAGAGAGAGAGAGAGAGAGAGTGAGTGAGTGAGTGAGTAGAGTGGAGTGAGTGAGGAGAGTGAGAGAGAGAGAGAGCGCGAGAGAGAGAGAGAGAAGAATACAGAAAGAGAAACACGAGTGCTTTGAGGGAGTGGTAATGACAAGATCAGGTCCACCGGGACATACTTGTCAATCCTAAGCCCCTTTCTTCTCTCCCCTACCCCGTCGCTCCGGAGGGCGTACATGCATGCATTCAGACATATATTTATACATCTATCTATCTATCTATTGCCAGACGCCTCAATCCCGTTTGGGGTGGCCACAAACAAATCGCCTCCAAGTCGCCCTGTCCCCCGCCATTTCACTGCCCTGCTCCCAACTCACACCCCCCTCTTTCATATACCTCTCCACCCCATCCCTCCATCTCATCCTCGGCCTCCCCCTCCCTCTTCCCCCCTCCACTTCACTCACATACACTCTTCTTCGTCAGTCTTTCACCCTCCATCCTCTCCACATGGCCAAACCACCTCAGTTATATATATATATATATATATATATATATATATATATATATATATATGTATATATATATATATATATATATATATATATATATATATATAAATATATATATATATATATATATATAAATATATATATATATATATAAATATATATATATATATATATATATATATAAATATATATATATATATATATATAAATATATATATATATATAAATATATATATATATATATATAAATATATATATATATAAATATATATATATATATAAATATATAAATATATATATATATATATATATATATATATATATATATATATATATATATATATGTATATATATGGGAATTAAGCAATGAGTGTACACAATCATAAAATAATCTATGTAAGCTTTGTCTTGTCACTGCACTGGACGAAACTTTTGAAATAATTCTTTAGTAAAATTCTCATGCTTGTGAATCTCAGCTATTTCTCTCAGAAAACCCATAAAGAAGGATTTATGTACCATATGGTTGGGAAATATTCATTCAGAATAAACTGGCTTAAACCAACACGAACAGGAGCATCGCTCATTGTGAAAACATTGTTCACCTGTGTCAAGATTTTTTTTTTTTTGATGGATTGAACGCAGGTCTGCTAAGTTTATATTTTAGAATAAAGCATTAGAATGGCCATACAATATACATCTCAAGCCAAAAGCAATGCATTCCGTCGGACAAGCAGACAAAGCAGCTGGAAGGTGAGGTGAAGAGTCAAGATGCAAAATACAGAGGAAACAAAGGCAAACATTCTCTGAGGCTCACACTGCGCTCACGTCCCTGGGGATTGTCATGGAGGGCTGAAGGGAATCACAGGTCACAAGATCCACTTGTCCATACTTGCCACTCCTTAACCCTTTCTTCCCTATGTTGCTCTCTCTCTCTCTCTCTCTCTCTCTCTCGAAACACACCACAACAAAATGTAAGCAAAATAGTATATATATATAGATATATATATATATATATATATATATATATATATATATATATATATATATATATATATACGTGGAGGGATTGCATATACCGGTAATGACTTTATTGACGTGGAACAGTGTACAATTCCTGGAGTATGATAGTGAGAGAGGGGCGCACACACACACACACACACACACACACACACACACACACACACACACACACACACCAGAATATATTGTCCCTTGAGAATTAGCCTCCCTCCTCAGGTCACACACACTCTTGGCTGCCTTTCATTTTAACTTCCTTCCTTATGTATTATGAAACTTATTTCTACATCAAATCCTTTATCAATACCCCTCTAATGTTTCCTTTTTTCACTCGAGAGAGAGAGAGAGAGAGAGAGAGAGAGAGAGAGAGAGAGAGAGAGAGAGAGAGAGAGAGACAGACAGAGACAGAGACAGACAGACAGACAGACAGAGATGGGTTGAAGGGGGGAGGCTGGTGCAGTACATTTAAGGTTATTAAATACGGCGATGAATTACGGATGACTTGATGAGCCTTATAATGGGATACTGACTGCATAAGTACAGCATGATAAATACAGTATTTTCCTTTGTATTTCAAGACCATGAAAAAAGAGATTAAAAAAAAAATAATGAAAACACATCACAACAAAATGTTAGAAAAAACGTACATACATACATAGAGAGAGAGAGAGAGAGAGAGAGAGAGTAGCACCAAGCAGGTGACGATGTCTTTCCAGATTAGACGGTACACCTGTACTGGTCATCAAATGGACTCCTAACCTCACTCACGCACCTCCCATCCCACCATCCACCAATCACAGACATTCCAGTGGGAAGAGAGTGGGATGAGCTTCTCCGCCACCTCTCGCTGTCGCGACTATACTTGTATATCGGTGCATATATTATCTAATTTCTTTGAGTCGTCTAAAATGCGCTATAGGCTACTGTGACCCCGCGACCTCCGCCATTAAGGCTACCAAGGTCACCTCACTAACCCACCGCATGTTCACTTCGGGTCACCAAGTTTTTAACCCTTTCGTCAATATCTGGCAATCAACATATTATCTAAAGGTTAATAATCTTAGAATGTAATCATGGGACTATAAAAATAATACATTTACTTACCCTGCTGTACTGATTAGGTGACAAATTATCCCGTTTTATTGCCCTTGTCCACTCGTCCATAAGTTCCTTGTCTTTAGGAAACGAGAAAATACACACCGAGGGGCCATTTTCATAGTTTCCTTTGCAGAATGGCACACAACACTTGCTTGGCATTATTGCAGATAGCAGTTAACAAGCCTGGGAGTCAAAGAAACCATGAATAATTCTAATGAATAAAGATACACAGGTGTGGTGTGCTACCGTCACGCTCCAGTAAATCACACTGACAAGTTGCCAATTAGACTCGTGGTCGAGTTGCCAATACGGCATTGGAACTTGGAAGGACCTAAGGTCGTGACGTAGTGCTGACGTAGCAGAACATCTATCAGGCCTTCTCTCTCGGTGGCCTTGCTCAATCCCGCAAAGGGTGGCCGCAGACAAAACGCCTCCAAGTCGCTCTGTCACCCACCATTTGACTACCCTCCCCCCAACTCACCCCCCCTCCCTCATATACCTCTCAACTCCATAAATTAATCAATGTACAACATTTTAAACTAATATGTACAGTCATGGACAGAGAAACCTGGACAGGTGAGGCGAGGCAAATGTCATATTTTCTCTTTTCCCCCGGCTTGTCCGTCACTCTTCGTTCACGACTCCTTTCCCCCATCCCCCCCACCCCCCATCCCGTTTACCCTCTCTTCATAGCACCTGCCAGGCTGCACTCCCCCTCCCCCCTTCCCTGCCTCCATACACGACAGTTCGCTAATCCGCCTACCTTGAACCGTGTGTGTGTGTGTGTGTGTGTGTGTGTGCATCCTTGACACAAGCAACTCCCTACATTTTTCCGATCACAACCCATCCCTCCCTCTTCCCTACGGCTACTCTGCTAACACACACACACACACACACACACACACACACACACACACACACACACACACACACACATGAGGAGCTCATCTTCAGCTGCTCTCTCTCTCTCTCTCTCTCTCTCTCTCTTTCAAGATTCTGTAGGAGTGAATAGTAATGTCAGTGCAAAGTATGCCTTTATTATTGTGATATAAGTATTACAAAATAAAACTTAGGAATATATTTAAAGAAAACAACTGCAGTAGGTTGGTTGGCCCATGAGAGGCGACTCCTGATTTTGGATCTGCATACGAGAGAGATAGAGATAGATAGAGAGAGAGATAAGTGAGAAGTGACCACTTGTCCCCTCTCTCTCTCTCTCTCTCTCTCTCTCTCTCTCTCTCTCTCTCTCTCTCTCTCTCTCTCTCTCTCTCTCTCTCTCTCAATAATCTGTAGCAGTGAATAATAATGTCAGTGCAAAGTATGCCTTTACCGTGATATAAGCATTACAAATTAAAACACTGGAACATATTTAGAGGAAACAACTGCAGGAAATCCTCTCGAGACGTCAGCATATGGAACTGTCATTATTTCCCTGCGGGCCAATTAACGTCCACCTTCATACTTGCCTACTCCCTTCTGCCACCATTTTCGCCAATTCTCCTCATCTTTACTTTCCAATTCAGAGCATGCCATTTGTTATGATAATAATTGCACAAACACTCACACACACACACACACACACACACACACATATATATATATAGATAGATAGATAGATAGATATAGATAGATAGATAGATAGATATATATATAAGACAGAGACAGAGATGGTAGATGGGGGAGGGAGGAGGGAGAGAAGGATGGAAACAAGGGTTTAAATTGAGAGAGAGAGAGAGAGAGAGAGAGAGAGAGAGAGATGCCACCATTTTCGCCAAAGACTCCAGTATATTTCTCCTCATCTTTACTTTCCGATTCAGATCATGCCAATAGTCGTGAAAGTCATAATAATAATTGCACACACACAGATATATATATATATATATATATATATATATATATATATATATATATATATAGATATATATATATATATATATATATATATATATATATAGCAAGGGTTGAGAGAGAGAGAGAGAGAGAGAGAGGTGAGAAGTGTCCACGTGTCCCCTGGGAATGGCCAGCCTTCCCGGGTCATATGAGTAGGACGGAGAGGAGGTGAGGGAAGGAAGGGGATGGGGGGGTACGGTTCATATGGACGAAGATTTAGTGGAAAAATCGAAAAGGAAAAAGAAACTATCAGCTCAGCCCCTGAGTGTCCAGGTTTCTTTGTCCATGTCTGTACAACATTTTAAACTAATATGTACAGTATGCTATACACCAAGGGCACAGCGTGGGAGCGGTGTGGTGGCGGTTGGTGGTTGGGGACCCAGGGGAGGGGGTAAGGTTTGGTGGTGACCTGCTAATCCCAACCCTTCCCCCATAATCTGGGGACTCCGGTCGCCGCAGCCTCCCTCTCCCGCACCCACTCTGTAGCCTCACACTTGTATTTACAATGCGTTTTTCCTGGATGTATATGTAGATCACTACGTATAAGTTTTTATGTGTGTACAAATGTATTACTGTTTGTGACCTCTGTTTCCTATTCCATTCACCGATCTTGTGTACGTGAATATGTATATACATATGGTATATATCAGTATGCTCAAACAAATTCCATGTAACTGCATACAGCAGCACTCTTTATACTCACTGTACAGTTTAATACATGTATTACTGTATATAAGATTACTAATTAGTCCACTTTAAAATTATTGACCAATCACACGTACAGTATATTGTAATCTAATATAATACATTAATAGGCTCGGGAAGATGACTACCTAAGTATCAGCTTCCTTTTGAGATATTGTACAACTACTATTTTTATATGTACACTATTGTGTATCTCAATAAATGTATCAAATTCAAATTCAAATTCTCCATTTAACTCCCACCGGTCTGTCCCCCATCTCTAGCCTCTCCTCGTTCACCTCATGCCCCACACCCCTCTCTTCCCTATCTCTTCCCCCCCTAAGTACCCTCTTCTTTCCCCTGAACACACACTTCTCTCTCTCTCTCTCTCTCTCTCTCTCCTTCCTTACCCCCAAAGCCTCCCTCTCTCTTCCATTAACCCCCACCCCTCTTCCTCTCACCCCTTAACCACTGCCTTCCTACTTTTCTATCCTTGTCTTTAACTTATAGAATAGTTTTTGTTAATAACCTTCCCTATACCAAACAGCCACAAAAGGGCCGACAGGTGTACTGCGTTTGCTTTCCTTAGTACTCCTTTGTACCTGTATCCCCTACCCCAACTCTTTCCCTCTGTCCGAGTCCTTTCTTCCCTATCCCCAACCCTCTCCCCCTACCCTCCACCCCTCTCCTCATTCCCCTTACCCTCGTTGCCCTTAACTCCCCCTTCTTCAACTCATTTAACACCCCCCTCTCCCCTTCTCTCCTTTCACTCCCCTCTCACTCTCCTTACTCTTTTTTTCCCCTCTCACTCTCCTTCTCACTTCCCCTCTCACACTCCTTCCCAGCCCCCTCCGGCTCACCGCTGAAGCATGTAGTGTAATTAATCCATCATAACCTCGCCCCCACTCTGCAGGAAAGAAGGCGGGGATTAACAAATATATACGATACCTCAACACGCGACGTCAACTTGGTGCTTGGTTAAACGTTGATGTGTCTTAATACAGGTGGTAATTACAAGGCAGGGGTGGCTAAGGGGGCATGGCAGGAAGTAGGTGAGGGTGTTTGTGGCGCTGGGGGTGTGTGGATGGTTGAGGAAGGAAGGAAAGATGAAAAGAAGAAGAGGAAGGAAGGAAAGAAGGGTGGGTAAGACTCTCTCTCTCTCTCTCTCTCTCTCTCTCTCTCTTTCTCTCTCTTATCCAAGAATAATTAAACAAAAATGAGATACACGTAAACAAAAGAACCACAACGTAACTTGAGATTGTGCATAAATGTCACTTGGTCCCGGTGGTAAAATTGTGTTGGTAAGATGTAGTAGTGATGCTGCATGACGTGAAGTGGGGGTGAGGGGTGGGGGAGAGAGGGGGTGAAGGAAGAGAGGGAGAAAGAGGGAAAGTAACGTCTGGAAACAGCAAGAAACAGAAAGAAAGAAAAAAGAAAAAGACGTCATTGGATGCAAGGAGTTGTCTTGTGGATAAATGTAGAAACAGGAATGAAAAATGAGAGATGAGAGGAGAGGGGAAGTGAGATGAATTGTTTGGACTGAGGGAGCAAGTGTACGGGGAAATGAATAATAGGAGAATGAAATGTGAAAGGTACGCAAGTGCCCGGAAATGATGGAGAGAGACAGGTGTAAGGTGAGAAAGGAATCGTAAAGAGAAATGAACAGGGAAATGAGATATAGGAGTGACAAATAGAGGCAAAAAAAGACAGTGTGATATAGGACTGATAGTGGCGGGAGAGGAAGGGAAGACTTCAGCAAATGCGAGGGAAAATGTAAAATTTTCGTGGTAAGATCCAACTAACTTAGACGGAAGAGTAATGGCCTGTGATCAGGTTCCTGCCTAAGCCCCACACATAGATATTCATTGACCCCATCATTACCCGCCGCCTTGATTACACACTCGGATTAACTCACATTATCGCTCTCTGTCTCTATTACTTTCTCTCTCTCTCTCTCTCTCTCTCTCTCTCTCTCTCTCTCACCCCCCCCCACACACACACAGCAAAATTAAAGATAACTCACTCAGCATCACAGGGAATGTCAGTTAACCTCACTCTATCCGTAAGATTGAATTAACCCAACATAACGCTTGACTTGTTTGCTTGTTTTGCCTTGTCTTGTTTTTCTTT
>NW_027643734.1:370000-490000 GCF_032717465.1 Coenobita brevimanus | reverse complement strand
CTATTCTCCTTTCACACTTTCCTGTAAAATGTCCACGCCAGTTTTTCTATACGGCGTGGTGTTCTTTCTGACTTTTTCCTGCCGGCTTCGGCTGGAGGGTTTGGAGGGCGGGGGAGAGCCTTCTTCTTTGCTATCCTTATCTCATTCTAGTAGTTCAGTTACTCTTCTAGGAGCTGCCTAGCATGGGCCAACCGGCCTACTGCAGTTATCCTCTCTTCTTATGTTCTTATATACGGGGTGAACAAGGTAATGCAGATTTCGTTTGAATTCGATTCAGTTTCTTTATAGAGGAAAGCTGTGGAGATATGTAGGAAAAATGAAGGGTTATATATTCCTCTCTTATCCAGCTCCAGCCACGTCTGTGTAATGGCTTTGGTCCTACACCCTAGCATGGCTAAGGCCTCATTTTTCTTATATTCAGTACAACTACGATGACTTAAAGCTTCTCACTGTACTCTCTACACTTTTATGATAATAATGAACAGAAAATAATGTACTTACCCTGCTGTTCCGATTTGGAGTGAACTGGTCGCGCTTAATGGCACGTAGCCACGTGGAGGCAAGTTCTTTTTCTTGCGGGAAGGACACTTACTTTTGGTCCATTTTTATAATTTCCCTTACATCTGGGAACACAACACATGTAAGGCATTATTACCTTAATAAAACATACAAATAATATAAATATCAATATATAATAGAATGTTTTTCCGTCCTTATTGTTATTGAACACACAGCGTGACCTCTCCCGACCATAGCTGACCCAACACTACCTAGACCGACCTATAAGTACGTCACGGCTTACCGTCCCCCCCCACCGACGAGGCCTAATTTTAGAAGGCCTTGACCCCACCGCTCCCCTCCCTGCGCTCTCCAACACGGCCTTGATCATCAAAATTCTCAGACTCAATTTCTGGTCCTTGTTTATCCTGTGAAGAGACGCCAGGCATTCACCCTTTATTATTTCCCGGCAAACACCACCTCCACCCAGTAGTCCGCTTTGCTGCCTTTATCACACCACCCAGTATTCCGCTTTGCTGCCTTTATCACTCCACCCAGTATTCCGCTTTGCTGCCTTTATCACTCCACCCAGTATTCCGCTTTGCTGCGTTTATCACTCCACCCAGTAGTCCGCTTTGCTGCCTTTATCACTCCACCCAGTATTCCGCTTTGCTGCGTTTATCACTCCACCCAGTATTCCGCTTTGCTGCGTTTATCACTCCACCCAGTATTCCGCTTTGCTGCCTTTATCACTCCACCCAGTATTCCGCTTTGCTGCGTTTATCACTCCACCCAGTATTCCGCTTTGCTGCGTTTATCACTCCACCCAGTATTCCGCTTTGCTGCGTTTATCACTCCACCCAGTATTCCGCTTTGCTGCGTTTATCACTCCACCCAGTATTCCACGTTGCTGCCTTGATCGCTCCACCCAGTATTCCACTTTGCTGCCTTTATCACTTCATCCAATATTCCACTTTGCTGCCTTTATCACTTCATCCAATATTCCACTTTGCTGCCTTTATCACTCCACCCAGTATTCCACTTTGTTGCCTTTATCACTTCATCCAATATTCCACTTTGCTGCCTTTATCACTTCATCCAATATTCCACTTTGCTGCCTTTATCACTTCATCCAGTATTCCACTTTGCTGCCTTTATCACTTCATCCAATATTCCACTTTGTTGCCTTTATCACTTCATCCAATATTCCGCTTTGCTGCCTTTATCGCTCCACCCCGCTGCCCTTCAGACTCCACCTCATATTTGCCCTCCATCGCCGTAATATTCAGTCATATATTATTGGTAATTGACTTCGCATGTCTTGGTACATGAGTTGGTAATTATTAACCTCACCTAACCCTTTGAGTCCAGGGAAGTTTTTGCTACGTTCTGCCCAGTCTCTGACGATTTAGTACAGCATAGGACAGACTTTTGAATTGAAGAGGTTATATATTGGATTGATAAACACCTTCAGTATAAGACGCCTTTGTGAAGTTAAGTTAAATTAATTGGTAGCAGCAGAAATAAACCACCAAGAGAGAGAGAGAGAGAGAGAGAGAGAGAGAGAGTGAGAAATACTCTTCAGCTTAGTTGGCATATGAATTAATTATATAAACTGCAGAAGCCACACCTATAATTTAGTTGCCTACCTGCCTGCTTGCTTACCCGCCAACCTACCCTTGTGGACTGTCTGTTTTTCCTACCTACACCCTTCCCACCCTGCCTGACTTAATTCTCTTCTGATAACTTACTCTCCTGTTCAGTACCTACTTTCTTCCCATCCTACCTACCTGCCTACCTACCTTTTTAATCTGTGTGCTTCCCTGCCTACACCTTTCTCATCCTGCCTTCCTCAAGTTTACTTCATGCTTTAATGATATCTTTCCTCTGTGCCTTCCTGCCTACAAGCCTGTGTGTCTGCCTGCCTACCTGCGTGCCCTCCCTTCAAGCATGTCTGTTTCCCTGCATTACCCCTTCCCTTCCTGCCTGTCATGATTTAATGTGTCTTCTTGTCTCCTTTCCTACCTACTACCTACTTACCTGCGTGTCTTCTTGTCTCCTTTCCTACCTGCCTACCTACCTACCTACCTACTTACCTGCGTGTCTTCTTGTCTCCTTTCCTACCTACCTACCTACCTACTTACCTGCGTGTCTTCTTGTCTCCTTTCCTACCTACCTACCTACCTACCTACCTACTCTTTCCTATGTGTGTGTGTGTGTGTGTAGCCACATACTGATAAAAAAAAAAAATAGGTTACACTTTGTGTTATGAATTTATAGAGGCATTGGTATGACGTATTACATATAGGGGCTTTATCTTTGGGTAGTGTTAATCGTTTCCTGCTATGTGTGATTTTTCGTTTTCCCAGTGGTATAGTGATAACAAGGGAGAAGTGATCACTTAGCAAGTCTGGTGCAATTTCACATTTTCCCTCTAGACCCTGATCATTTAGAATCACAGCGTAGTCTAATCTCCCTCCCTTGATATGTGTCGCCTCCTGTGTCCCCAGTATTTTGGATTCAGGGTAATCTAATATAAACTGTCTAAATCTCACGCCATTAGTATTGGTCTTTCCCTCTGTCTCCAAATCTTTGTGACGAGCATTAAGGTCTCCAGCTACTAAGGTCATTTCACTAAAAACAGTATCAGGCAGAGAGCTAACGGCAAAGCAATTTTTAGAAACATACAGGTTAATTACGTTCAGCACACCCTCACTCAGATAAATTTTGACGGAAACTGACTCCACACCTTCACTCCTGTGGGGACACTAACAGCTCCGATGGAATGGAATTTCTTACGTATGTAGATACACCCCGTATACCATCACCCGCCATAAGTTGATACTTTGTATATCCACCGAGTTTAAACAGATTGCCATCCCTATCCCCCGTCTCCTGAAGGAGTATCACATCTATACAGTGATTTAAAATATAATAGTGAAGGTCTGTAATTCTATTTTTCAATCCATTCACGTTCCAAGATATTACCCTAAGTTCGCAGGGACCCATGATCCATAGGTGTCTCTAATACCATATTTGATATTTCCTCTAATTCCTTGGAGAACTTATCCATATGTTTATGCAGTTCCAGCCAACCTTTAAACACCTTACACTTTTTCTCATCATCCTGGCACGTTTCCAAAACCCTTCCTATACCTGCAACACCATTGGTCAGAACCTTGTGAGTTTTGAGCGTTTTCTCTTTTCCCCTTATTACAATTTTACGCTCTGGAGACTTTTTGGCGTGTTCACTCTCACTGTTGCTGTTTACTGTGTTGTCTGTGCTCTCACTATTGTATTCAGCATTTTCTGTCGGGTTCATAAGTTTATTAACTTTCTTTTCTAGTGCTTCTAGTTTTCTGCCCAGTTCTTTTATGTATATGATTAACTCACCATTTCCCTGCTGAGTGTTGTTAGGCTGTGGTGTTGTGAGGGATGGGGTGACCACGTGACTAGGATGTGGGGGTGAGATGTGACCTGTGCTGCTGGCAGGTGGGGCTATGTCGCCATCACACAGCTCGTCCCTGGGACCCCTCGAGGCATTCCCCAGGGGCGGCCACTCTGCCTCACCACCATCCCCATACACGTGAGGCCTTCCCACCCACGCCTGCCTCCCTGGTGCAACCTGGACCTGGCAGGGCTGTTTCACGTGGCCAACACCTCCATTCATTGATTCTCTCCCTCCCCTTGTCCTCTGCTCTGCTGTCCTTTCTTCCTGCCCCTCGGACCCTCGCGCCAGATAATTTGGTCTTTTTGGACACAGAGGAGACCTTGCATTGTGGTTTCCACCACGGTTACAGCACCGAGGTTCGACACGTGTCCCCATCTTGATTTTTTCTCCGCATTCGCTGGACTCGTGCTTCCTAGCGCAGAATCTGCAGCGTGTGTCCTCTTGGCAGCGCCAGGCCCTGTGTCCCCACCTGCTGCAGCGAAGGCATAATGCTGGTTCCTCAATGTAGGGCCGTAAGCTTCTGTATCCAGCACCCGGAATAAAAACTTGCCATGGGATGTCCCCTTTCATTAGGGCAATCACTTGGTTCTTCTCCTGTCCCTTGTTCATGTGTCGCTTGGCCCAGATAAACCTAGGGTCGTTCAGGAGGAATTCTGGGTCTAGTATTATGGGATATCTAAACACGATGACCTTGGTGCATCTCTCACTCTCTTCCGGAACCTGCAGTGTCACACCCTCAAAACCAGTCGTGGTCAGCATCTCCACTGCCTCCTGACTTCCTACTGTGACGTAAGGTCTCTGCCTACCTTCCTTAAACAGGACCTCGAACCGTCGATATGCAAGTCCAAGCTTCACCGTCCAGAGTAGTTTTTGGTGATAATTTAGGTCAGTGTTGGTGGGGAAGAGAAGCCTCACTCTATTCCTTGGGGTGGCCTCGTCACGGTCCTGGCTAGGCATTGCTCCTGACCCACGTGGTGTAGTCGGCTGCACTCCAGCTGCCTTCCCTGTATCACATGGTATAGTAACACCTCCATCTACCCCACACGACTTATTCTTTACCTTTTTGTTGTCTCTGTCCTCTTCTTCATCACTCGCTTCCCTCTCGCTGCCGCGCATCATAAATACATAAAGCGCTACATACATTTACAAATCTAGCTGAAAGACTTAAACGCATTATTATTATTATTGTTATTATTATTATTAAAGTATTTGTTTAGATTTTACTGCTTAATTCTCTGTCTGTCTGTCTGTCTCTCTCTCTCTCTCTCTCTCTCTCTCTCTCACTTCCTGATAACCCACGTTCACCTGTGGCTTCGTCAGCAGGTTAACCCACGTTCACTTCTCTCTCTCTCTCTCTCTCTCTCTCTCTCTCTCTCTCTCTCTCTCACACACACACACACACACACACACACACACACACACACACACACACACACACACACACACACACACACACACACACACACACACACACACACACACACACACACACACACACACACACACACACAGATGAGGCCCCAGATAAGGTCCACCACTTCACACTCATTGTTTGTTTTCACGTCTACACCAATGACCTTCTCTCTCTCTCTCTCTCTCTCTCTCTCTCTCTCTCTCTCTCTCTCTCTCTCTCTCTCTCTCTCTCTCTCTCTCTCTCTCTGTTAACCCAGTATTTCTTTTATCTGTTTCGCTGAATTGGTCATGTTCTCTCTCTCTCTCTCTCTCTCTCTCTCTCTCTCTCTCTCTCTCTCTCTCTCTCTCTCAAAACTTTACAATCACAACACCTTCAGTCTTTTCACCTCCAAGTAATTTGTCTTCCCTAAGGTCATTTTCGCTTCACCCCCCCTATAAATCTTGCCCTCCTACAGCGTCCCCTTCAGCGTCTCAGGCGGAACAAAGGTCAGGGGAGGCGTAACAAAGGTCAAATGAGGTCTTATCTAGGGTGGTGGTTGTCGGGTCTAAAGTAATAATGAAATAGATCATCTAAAGTAATAATGAAATAGATCATCTAAAGTAATAATGAAACTTTATCTAGCATTAGTAAGGCCACATAGATCATCTAAAGTAATAATGAAACTTTATGTAGCATTAGTAAGGCCACATTTAGACTACGCAGTACAATTTTGGTGTCCTTACTATAGAATGGATATTAATTCGTTAGAAAATGTACTGAGAAGAATGACAAAAATGATACATGACGTCCGGAACCTGTCATATGAAGACAGACTGAAAAGACTAAGTCTTCATTCGCTAGAGAGGCGTAGAGTAAGGGGAGACTTAATTGAGGTGTTTAAGTGGATGAAGGGTATAAATAAGGGAGATATCAGCAAGGTACTTAAAGTGAGCATACAGGATAGAACTAGAAATAATGGCTTCAAACTAGAAAAATTCCGTTTCAGTAAGGAAACAGGTAGAAATTGGTTTGGTAATAGAGTAGTAGACGAATGGAATAAGCTACCTATAGTAAAGTAGTTGCTGCCTCTTCCATTGAGAGTTTCAAGCATAGGCTAGATAAGCATATGACTAATAAGGGGTGGATATAGAAAAAAGAAAATCTTATAACCAATACTAATTCATAATTTTCCCTTTTCAGGTTACACTGTGATAGTCTCTATTCTCCTTTCACACTTTCCTGTAAAATATCCACGCCAGTTTTTCCTTTTCATGTTACACTATGATAGTCTCTATTCTCCTTTCACACTTTCCTGTAAAATGTCCACGCCAGTTTTTCTATACGGCGTGGTGTTCTTTCTAACTTTTTCCTGCCGGCTTCGGCTGGAGGGTTTGGAGGGCGGGGGAGAGCCTTCTTCTTTGCTATCCTTATCTCATTCTAGTAGTTCAGTTACTCTTCTAGGAGCTGCCTAGCATGGGCCAACCGGCCTACTGCAGTTATCCTCTCTTCTTATGTTCTTATACGGCCTGGTGTTCTTTCTGACTTTTTCCTGCCGGCTTCGGCTGGAGGGTTTGGAGGGCTGGGGAGAGCCTTCTTCTTTGCTGTCCTTATCTCATTCTAGTAGTTCAGTTACTCTTCTAGGAGCTGCCTAGCATGGGCCAACCGGCCTACTGCAGTTATCCTCTCTTATGTTCTTTCTCTTCTCTCTTGTACTGATGACCTCCGTAAACCCGGTATCCATATCTATTTCTTCCTCGTTGTCACCCAAGGGGGCCTCCCTTCCCTCGTTCATGGCCATGGCACTAGCCATTTCAGGGGACGTTGGTTTTGTAATGCATCCGATCAGTTTCAACTCAGTTGTTAAATTACTGTGTGATGAAGCGCTCTGGGAAGCACGTCTGCCTGCCGCGGAGGTCAAGGACAGAATGGGGAAGGGAGAGGAAGAGGGAGATTAGAGGGGTAGAGGGAGAGGGAGGAAAGGAGATAGAGGGAGAATTGGGGACCATGATGCTGCACTCGATAACTGTTGTTGCTGTTGGGCCTACTGTCTTCCTTCTCTAACGATTTTTCTTCCTATTGTTGTAAACCCGTAATAAAAACAGCGGAATTTGTCGACCGTGTACCATTTTCGTGCCGACATAACCATGAACACTGATCTTCATCCCGCATAACATTCGATGAAATTTCCGGCATGAACGAGTTAGAAATATATGTTGGTTGAGATGTGTCGATTCAGATCTTACGGGATTGAATGAGGTGGGTGACTTGTGAGGGAAGCCAGTTTTACACCAGGATATTATTAATTGTACCTCCATAACGGTTGAGATTTGGACTCATGTTGATGTAGCCTTTTTTAACGTAAAGTTAGTTGAAGAATAACCTCATGAAATTTGGTCCACTTTTCGTGGGACACCCTGTGTATTACACTTTCCTTCATATTCATTTGTGTAGTAGTACATACAGCGTGACTTATACACTGCACCCCTCCTGACACTCACCTGGCGGTATATTGTATGTTGTGGGCACGGCTCAGTCTGCTGGTGTGAGCAGCACACGCATTTTGGTTGCTTCATAATATCAGTAATCAATCCTGCAATTACGGTGCGTAAAACAGACGCCATTAAGCATGAAATGGATATCGTTATGGGAAGTATAAAATGATGCAGGGCAGACTGATCCGTCCCAGCAACACAGGAGAACAGTGTGGGTGTTGGCAGTGGGTGGGCAATCCAGGAACCATCCTGTATATATACTGTAGCAACAAAGGTGATGCCTTGGCTTAACAGAACAACACGACCTAAGGCGGTGGTCAGGAAAAGGTCGGGGAAGGGATGTTTTATTTGGCCAGGGTTGTATTTGTTCTGTTTTTGGTGTTCAGGTGCAAGTATAGTCATTTTTAAGTGGAGCAAAAGAGCAGTTTATATGTCTGTAAATTGCATTAGTTTTATTCTGCTCCCACTGTACCATTTTACTTTGCGGACCGGTAGCTTTACTGTCCTCTCGTCACCCCTACCCCATTCTTTTCCTTCCTCTTCCTACCCTACCCACCCCGTCTCTCCTCCCCCATTTCCCCTCCCTTCCTTCTCTTCTCTTTCATTCTTGTTCCCATTTTCCTGTTCTCTTATCCCTTGCTTCTCCCTTCCCTTCATTTCATTTTCCCTTTCCCTCCTTTTTCTTCTGTGTTCGTCTCTTCCTCTCGTTTTTCACACTCATAATGTTCTCCTCATCTTTCCCTTTCTTCTTCCTTCTCTCTCCCTTGTCACCCTCCCTCTCTTTTCTCTTCCCTCTCATATCTTGTACTCTATCCCTTCCCATTTCTTCCTACCTTCCCTCACTTTCTCTGTCCCAAATATCCACCCTCCCTCTCTTCCCTCCTTTACCTCCCCCTCATTCTCTCCCTTTCTTCCCAAACACTTTCCTTCCTTTACCCCTTTTCTTCCCTTCATCTTACTGCCATCTTTCTTTCCTTTCCTTCGTCCCTCTTCTTTCCTTCACACTTCTTTTCTCTTTCTCACCCATTGCTTCCTTTCCTTCCTCCTTCATCTCTTTGCCACCATTTGCTCCCTTTCCTCCCTTCCTTTTCTCTTTCTCACTACTTGATCACATCTCTTCCTCCTTTCGTCTTCCTTTCAACTGAAGGCCTCGATAATAAGGTTGAGGGAAACATGTCGTACATTGCTCCGGCAGCGAATTTTAAAATATGGCCAAATTTGTGCATGAAAGCATTTCCTCATATATTTACCATGTTATAGTCCTACACCAATTATATGGGGTGTTTATTGAATGGTAAATTGTATGCAGAAGTTGATGCCATGGAGATGATGGCTCCTGTTTTACTTTTCTAATGTCAGTTACACACCAATAGCATGATTGTCAAAGGCATTTGAAAAATTTTGTGATTTGAGGAAACTACATGAAAGTGCATAGAAAAATTTATCTCCGAAACCCGGAAAACGTTTTTCTGGGAGAAGTTCACGGAATCCCACCAGATGGCAGGACCAGTCAGTGCACTGGCCCATTACCGTGGAAGTCTCTATAACCATCTTCTTTTTCTTTATTTTCAGTTGCCATGGAAACATCCCCCTTCCTGCATACCCTTCATCTCTCATTTTATTTATTTGTTTATTTTTTAACACTTCTTTGTTATAGTTTTTAGTCGTCATGGAAACCGCCCTCCCCATTCTCTCACGTCTGTTTTTATTTATTTTTGGCAATTTTTGGGTAGAGAAGAGGGCTTATATTATTTCGCTGTGTTTTTGGTTTCCTTAGCAACCCCCAGCCTCGTCACCCAAACCCCATTCACCCGACCCTACCTGCCGGTGTCGTACATGCAATTTTCTAAGCGTGATGATGATTTAGTCTGGGATTTTTAACTGGATATTATGGGATTTTTAACTGGATATTTTGTGGCTGCGAATAGTTAATGTGTGGTTGGGTCAGGGATGCTTATACACTTCATTAGGCCACGTGTATACATGTCAGCTTTGCTTATACACATCATTATGCCACGTGTATACATGTAGCTTTGCTTATACACTTCATTAGGCCACGTGTATACATGTCAGCTTTGCTTATACACCTCATTATGCCACGTGTATACGTGTCAGCTTTAACAGTATGTATATTTCTAGCATAGTTATCAGGAAAACACGTTTCATTAGTATTTAATAATTACGCCAGAAATTACATTAACATTCCTTTACTTTACCTTGGCCTAGATTTTCGTCCTTTTTGCAGCTTATTTCACGTAGCTCAGTGATAGGAAAAGACAATGCTACGGCTCAGTATCCATTCCATAGCACTTCTTCATGACAAGCATCATATTGCAATGTTAATCTACTGTTACAAATCAGCAACCAAGATGGGGATAACCAAAATAACAGCCAAATTTAAGGTCCGTTCGTTTCGAGATGCCTGAACACACTGCGTTTGAAAGACTGGAGATAATAGGCAGTAGGAAATACAGACAGAGGGAGACGGTTCCAGAGTTGACCTGTTCCATAAACACAAAAGGAAAGCAAACGAGAAGGATAAATGGAAAAGTAATGCCGCCATCTTTCTAATATACTGTAACAAACTGCTTCTTCCTTTATAACCATTGCATCTTCCTTGCTTGCTCCCTTCCTTCCTTCGCTGTTCCTTCATCTGGGTTTCCATTCGTTCCTGTCTTCATCTCCCCACCAGCATTGTCCTGCGAGGTGTCTGAGTGGCATGCAATTTGCCTGGTGAATGCTGACACGCCGGGCAGCAAGGAGCAGAAGGAACGGGGGGATGGAAGGAGAGAAAGGAAAGGAAAGAAGGGAGACAGGGAAGGAAAGAAGGATGGAAGGGAATGTTTGAGGTGAGGAAAGGTACCCACTAAGTGTGTGTGTGCTGATGGAAGGGAAGCAGAGAGGGACGGAAGGGAGGGAAGGAAGTGACAGTCTTCACTGAAGTAGGAAAGGAAGAAAGGGAGTGTATGAGATGAGAAGGAAGGGTGGAAGGAAGGAGGAGAGAGTTTAAAGTGAAGGAAGTAAGGAATGGAGTTAATGTCTTAGATGCGGAAAGGAACGGCAGGTGGATGGATGGACCCTACCCAGCTCCTACCCTCCTTCTACATCCTCTCCACCCCCACCCGTTTGCCTTACCCGCTGCCTCCCCCTCCTCCATCACCACCAACGCGCACTACTCGTCTGCGGTCCTTGCCCTTACACCTATCCCCATCCTACTTCCCCTCCTATAAAATTCCCTCCCCTATTTCCCTCCCACATCCCTTATCACCCCCTCCTACCACCCCCTCACCCCTACCGCTTCTTAAATCTCATCTTTTTACCACCCCCTATTTTTCCTCCCTTACCCCCTTCTACCTCCTCTATTCCTCTACCCCCACCTATCCCCTCTCCTACCTCCCATCTTTCCGCACGTCCCCATCCCTCCTCCTCCCACCCTTCTTCTTCATTGTGCCTGACGAAAAACGCCTCGCATTACCTGAAGACAATGGCCAAGTGGATCTCTGGTACCCTCCCACTCCCACACCACCCCATACCCCTACACCCACACCCTACTGACCCTCACCCTCCATCCTACAGTCTGTCTCACACTTACACCCTTCCACCTTTTCACACCCACGCCTCTCCTCACACCCACGCCTCTCCTCACACCCTCCACCCTCCAACACATTCCACCCACACAACCCAACCTCACACCCATACACCCTTCCTCTTAGTCCTCTTCACATCCAGCACCCCACACCCTCAACCACACCCTCCCAGAACCTTGCTCACACCTGCACCTTCCCCATGCCTCAGTTCCACTAAGATCACTACCCTTCAGCTTTGCCTTAAATCAACACTGGTTCTGACGTCATTTTTCCACACGTTCTCGTTTAGCGGGCAGGATGATAGAAAACGTCATGTTAGTACAACTAAAGTGATAGATATGGATATAGCAAGAATACGTATGAGTAATGAATTAAAACCTATCCAGATTGATGTGAACGAAAGTTAAATGGTTAATGTACAAAAATAGATTTTCAGTACTTGCTGAAAGTATCGAAATAAAAGACTAATAAATTCATCCTCACCTGTCAAATAATAGAGAGAAACTATCCATATAACTATTACATTCATTTGTCTATCCCTGCGCGATAAAAGTATGTATATACAGGTAACTAACCACAAATAGATTACATCAGTTTATCATCTAATCCGTGAAGTCATGCTGACCATCATACTATGCCAGACTCGTTGGCAGTTCATTTACACTCGATTTACTGCCAGAATTGCTTCTGCTTCCTGAACACTTTTAAGTAAATGTGACTGCAAGTGTCTGGCATTTGCCTTGTGAGCTAAATAATAAAGTTGCAACAATACTTCCGGCCGGGTGCAGGTAGACTGGTCCACGACGTATTCTTCCTTGTTTTACCTGAGTGTATTATACACAAACGATACATTTTCAACGACTTATCTATGATAGATATACAGAATAATACATGTTAATGCCTCCGAACCATGCCAAAATCTCCTTTATTGCACAAAATCAGCATAAATGGGTAGCGTGGAAATTTTCCACACTGATGTTGAAGGACGTCCGTCTCTTCCACGTGTAGGTACGTCGTTCATTTGTTTTTCCGCAATAACGGACGATTTCCACGAAACAACAACCCAACCACTCTTATTCGCACCTTGCATCCACATCCACACTCTTACACCCACACCCCGCCGTAACCCCGCCATCTTACACTCTTCCTCACATCCTCCATCCAACATCCACATCACTTAACTTCCCTTCTCTCACCCAATACCTACCTTCCTCGTGCGCTACACTTGGCACTTAATCTGCACCTTCCATTCTCTCCACAACCACCCACCACTCACACCCTACGCCACCCTCCTCTCACCTTACATTCATTGATACAGAAACCAAACTTACGGCTGTACGCTCAATAATTTAATTGCGAAAGGGAAGGAAACCCGTAACTCAGACTGACAGTTTTCTGGTTATTAGCCTCTATCAACCTCTGTTGCAAATTACTAAGTGTAGGTATAGAAATTGCCTAGTAACTATACTTTCGTTACAGAAATTGCCACAAAACCTGGGGTCTTGCCTTCACCTTTGCGATTTAAGTTTTAAGCATGCGGAAATTAGACCAACGATTAAAACCACGGAGGGAACATTTCCAAGAGATTTTGATTGAATTATCAAAGAGGAGCGTACGAATGGATATAATCCTGAACACAACATTTGAAAGGCCTTGATATTATGGATATTGACAAATACGTAAAACAGTTCTCGGCACCAGCGATGATGGTTTAAGAATTACTGACCAACATTTACAGGTAAATGAAACAATGAATTTCTCAGTAAAATAGACCTGTAAAAAAATCGACCACTGAACCAACTTTCGTTACAAAAACATTGGTTACTGAAATCTGGCAGTCAGTCAGTCCACCTGCTGCCTTGCATTCCCATTTTTCATCCAGTTTTTTTTAATCCCACTGGAAACAGTCCCCCCCCCCCTCCTACCCACTGTTCCTTACTTCCACCCTATATTTGTCACTCCTGCTGTCCACCATTTACTTTCTGCAACTTCCCTCCATTCACTGTTTGTTGCCTTCACTTTCCATCCTCTACCTCCCACCTTTACCCCTTGTGTCCGGGCTCTTACCTCCACTTTCCATCTCCCACATCCCTCTCCGCATTACCTCCAGTTCTTCTCTTGTTACCTCACCCATTTATCTCTCACGCTCACCCTTACGACTGGACAAGACGTGGGATGTCTAGTTGGAACAGTTACGTGAGAGAGTGACGATTAGCAGACACCTTCATTTGTTTCCACAGTCTCTCCCCTTTCCCATATGCCCCTCTCCCCCCCCATTGCCCTCCACATAATCATCTCCCGCTTTACTCATCGGATTATCCCCTACATTCACCTTTCTCATATATTTCCCTGTCCACCACATACATCCACTTCTGCGTTATTCACCTGACTCAGGCCAGTCATGCTTCATCTTCTCTCTTTTTCCATACATTTACCGGTTAATTTACAACATCCTTTAACTCTACCTTCCTGTTTGCCCAACTAGTGATTTACCTGTGTACTGTATTTAGTTACCTATCATCCTACTTACCTAGCTACTCACCTACCCACCTGCCTGCTTACCTACCTACTTACTTAGCTACTTATCACTCATTCCCCCGTACTACTCATTTTCCATATACTTTACCTATCTGCTAGTATATTTACCTACTTATCCCTTAACAACTCATTTACTCATTCACACTGCCCACCTACCTATACAGTCTACTCATTTATTAACTTCACGACATCCATCTACCCTACCACCTCTACCCACCTGCTGAATCGGTAGAGAGGCGATGGACCCAGGTTCGAATCCCGGCTGGGGCAGGGAACAGTTTAAGGATTTGAATTTCATAAAAGCAGACTTTCATGATCTACCAGATGACCCGCCGACATGTCATAAAAAGTACCCCCGCTAATACCAATACACCAGTCCTGTATGAGACAGCCCTAGCATGTATTCAATATGGACGGTGGGTGTTAGCGCCGAAGTGGTGACATGTAGAGAGGTGTATGGTATGTAGGAGGACTACTGGGCCTTGAGAGCAGGCTGTGAAGCCTATGCCCAGAAGTCAGACACATAAAAACACACACACACACACACACACACACACACACACACACACACACACACACACACACACACACACACACACACACACACACACACACACACACACACACACGCATCTACCGACCCTACCCAAGCATGGACCTTGTACATGCAAAACAATACAGCACATCCCTTCTCACACCTGACCCACACCATAACCCTTACCCACACCATACCTGTTACCCACATCTTACTTCTTACTCACACCTTACCCACACCACAACCTTTACCCACACCACACCTGTTACCTACACCATGACCCTTACCCACACCACACCTGTTACCCACACCTTATTTATTACTCATACCTTACCTACACCATAACCCTTACCAACACTACACCTGTTACCCACAACATAACCCTTACCCCCACCACAGCTGTTACCCACACATTACTCACACTTTACCCACATTTAATTCCTAACATTCATCCCACATTCACTCTTTACGCATAATTACTCTCGTTTTACTCATACCTGACTCATATTTACACCATTCTTACTCGTTACTAGCATTTCACCTATGCAAGCCCTGGCCAGTCCTACATACACCCACCCTGTCTACTGTATGTGTACGAGTTGTCACATTAACTCACTCACCCATCAGTTCATCCAGTACGTCGATCAAGTATTCATCTGACCACCAATCATCATCAGTTTATTCCTACCTAATTACTCGTTCAATCATCCAGACCCATCCATCCATCCTTGCATCCATCCATCAGTAAGATTTGCATAATTATTCATCTCTTCCTTCATCTGTCTTCACTACTCGAATGACTCTAATCTTATTCGAGTTTACATTCCTATCTACTCATCAGCCTACCTACCCACTTAGCTGTCTGTCTGTCCACCTACATACGTATCATCCTGCCTGCCATCCTGTCTACTTACCAACCAATCGTACTATCTACCACTAAACCTACTTTCCTGTGTATCTGCCTTGTAATGAGACAACAAACCACAAAATTAATAAAATTGGTACTTACGTATACCAACAAAGGTAACCGGATTATATTAAACTGCATTACTTAATTACACATGAATTACATAACAGTGATGAATAAAACTGATTAATAATTACATAAATCTTACTGATGCAAGCATTGATGGATGGATGGGTCTGGATGATTGAACGATTTTTTTTTTTTTCATCCACAATTGACTATAGTCTCACCAATCTAAAACCAAGGTTTGGGTGGTGTCTGGCGCTGGGTGCAGCCATGCCATACTTCCTAAACGAGCGATGAGTAGATTCTGTTATATATGTAATAGGCATCACAGATAGGTACACACATACTAATACAATATAAACGTAAGTATTCTAGCATATCAAAGGAAGGTAAACCTGTAATGCTTATGGCTCTTGTACATCAATAAAGAAACGTGGCATACATATTTTACAGTGTTGCTGAAAAAAAATGTAGTTACTTTTACCGACTTTCACGGTAGTTCTAAGTTGGGTAAGTAATGTAACAATTACGTGTATAATATAATTTGAAGGAATCAGTAGAACATACGCTATTTTCTTAATAGAAATAAATAAGTTAAAACACTCACGAGCGGCAACATCCAGGCCCATACTGGGAGTTAATCCATTGGAGGGAGATTTAAGCTTCTGCCAGGTGCTTCCACTATTCACTTTCTATGTTGATGTAGACACAATGGCAGCTACGCCAACTCGCTCGCATCTACATAGTCAAGCCAAAGAAATGGCCTTCAAAGTAAGCCAGTATTTTCTGCAGGAGAAGCAATACGGAGGATTTTTCGATGATGTTTCAAGGGCAATTCATCGAACAGATGCAGCAACAGGACTTAGCAATACGCAGAGAAGCAAGAGATAATGAAGAAAACAACTCTCCAGAATTTACGTCTCCCAAGAAAAGGCAACGTGTAAAACCAATTGCAGACTTTTTTGATAACTTCAATGAAGATGTGTTACGCAGAACTGTTTTAAATTTCTATGACAGAAAAGAAATCCCTACCCTTGAAAAAATCCACGCAGAAATGAAGAGTAACCTTTCTTACCCCGGCGGCCGTGAAACTTTAAGAAAAGTTATGAAGAAAATAGGATTTCGGTACGCAAGCGTTGATGGACGGAGATTTCTAATGGAACGCAGCGACGTAACCCCTGCCAGGTGCAAGTTTTTGAAAGAAATGAAGGCACTTACAAGCTCTGACAAGACTATCGTCTACTTAGATGAAACTTGGATAAATCAAAACCACACGGTTTCTAAGTGCTGGGTAGACAGCACCTCAGGAAAAGTCAGTGCGTGGTACCGGATAGGGAAAGGTGGCCGCTGGATTATTCTGCACGCCGGAACCAAAAATGGATTTGTTCCCGAAGCTGCCCTGATATTCCAAGCAAAAAATGTCGGTGATTACCACGATCAGATGAATGTCGAGACATTCGAGAAGTGGTTTCAGGTACAACTGTTACCTAACATTCCTCCCTCTTCAGTTATTGTGATGGATAATGAATGCATCCTATCACTCAAGGAAAAAGCATAAACCACCAACAGGTTCCAACAATAAAGCAACGATAATAGAATGGCTGGAGAAGAAGGGGATAACAGTACCAGAGGGTCTCCTGAAAGTGGAACTTATGGAACTTGTGACTCGCCACATCACTGCTGCCGATACAAATTACGTCATCGACAAGACTGCCTCAGAGCACGGCCATCGAGTTGTACGCCTGCCTCCTTATCACTGCCAGTATAACCCAATAGAACTCATATGGGCTCAGCTTAAAGGCTATGTATCAAAAAGGAATACATTCCGGAATGCCGATATGAAGCCACTTATTCATGAGGAAATTGAGAAAATTACACCAGAAAACTGGAGAAATGCTGTTATACACGCAGAACAAATTCAAACAGATGATGCAAAAAGAGATGTGGCAATTGAGAATTTCATTGATTCTTTCACTATCACTCTCACCTCTTCTGATGAGGAGGATTCATGCTAATATCTTACATGCTGTAAGAGAAGAGGAATAGGCCTATCGGGGAAACCTCTTAAAAAAAAAAAAAAAAAAAACGCGCCGTGACTTTTACCTCTTGGGTGGTGTGGAAAGCAAGTCTAAGTTTTAATATGTAGAGTGTAATTTAAAGGCTATAACCAGGTAAAAAATCATAAATTATATGAGAAAGAGAAAATGCGATTTTTAAATTCATTATTTTGGTTATATTTATAACTTAAATTAGTTTGTCTTTACACACACACACACACACACACACACACACACACACAGAAGTGGGTGAAGTCATGTCAGGCCAGGTGGCGAGATGTGAGCGGCGAACTCTAACGGTGTCAGGTCAGCCACTAGCCAATCAGAGTATAGGAAACAAGGCAACGCTGTACGCCGGGAAATCCCCGGCTGGACTCCACCCAAACCTTGGTTTTAGATTGGTGAGACTATAACAACCTTTATGATGGGGTGCGTAATGCATTAGACAAAGTAAATCGCAGGAGAATACGACCCCCAAATCCTGAGAAGCTAGACGTTACGTAGTCAGTGTCGACCAAGCTGTTGAACGGGGAGGGGGGTTGTGATTGTGTGCTACGTTTTCCACTGTATTTTATAAACTGAAGAGCATCATAACTGTCCAGAGGGGAGGGTGTAGGCTACTCTGTGTATTTCTCCACTTTTTTTCGTCGTCAGTGGTAGGGTGCAATATATTTTAATCTCCTCAGTACGATGACTTCTTGTTTTACCCATGCGTCCATGGATGCGAGGCCTGGGGGAGGGGGTGACTGGTTTACGATTGAAAATTGAGAGGAAGGATGGGACTGGAGTGTACAGGTGTTGTGATGAGGAGAAGTAGATTGAGATGGTTTGGGCATGTGGAGAGGATGGAGGATGACAGGTGTGGAGGGATGAGAGGTGTGAATGAAGAATTGAGAGGAAGGATGGGACTGGAGTGTATACGTGTTGTGATACTAAATTGTGATGAGGAGGGGTAGATTGAGATTGTTTGGGCATGTGGAGAGGATGGAGGATGACAGCTGGGTGTAGAAAATATAGTGCCCTGGTCCGCTGTGCAGCTTACGGATGCAAAAATGGGCACAGAAATTCATCGAAGAGATAGCATTCGTTTTAAAGGCAAGAAATATATCTTGTTGCTAAGTCTATAAGAGTACTGATGAACACTACACTTTTTACACTCGTGCAACATACGATATATTCGCATCGCGTTTAAAAAATTCCAAGGTGCAAAAAATAGGTGTTCAAAGACTAGAGAGAGAGAGAGAGTTGTAATATACAGTTACAGACATCGATGTCAGTGATTTATGTATATACCATCGACCTCAGATTTATCTTTGTTATCATAATTAAGCAGACAGTAGGTGAAGGAGGTTACAAAGAAAAAAGATTTAAAAAAAAAGTGTATTACAATGCAGTAACCTATGACGTTGTTTTATTGACACTCTTGACTAAATGTATCCCATACAGTTCGTAGGGCTTGGCAGAAGATATCATAATCTATATATATTTTTGTACTGGGATATGTATTTATACAAAGGAGCGGCATTGGGACAGCGAAAACAATAACGGTGGAGGCTGCAAGTGCTGGTGTTTCAATATGGCCACCGTAAATTACACACTCGCTGCGGAACCTCTCCATATTATAGAGGTCAGTGGTCGGCAGTGGGTCAAGTTCTGCTAATTTTAAATCTACCCATACATCGCATCATTAATATATTGCATGAAGAAGTAGCTAAAAATCGACAGTGTCCCCTAATAGATACAGTAATACATCTTTATTATTAAGTTATAATTAAATGATTGAAGATTTTATTGAACTCTATTTTCTTCCCCTCCCGTCCCAGAGCCATGTTTGAAGGTAAAGCTTCTCTCGTATTTACTGACTCCTTTTCCTGTTTTTGTGCATTTAAAGCTGATGTGAATGCTTGTAACTATTACAGGAATCATGGGCAACATACTGGTGTAATTGTATCCATATTTTCGGTATGATTTGAAGACTGGATGAAACATATGCCAGGCTTACACTAGGTAGGTAAGCTTATGGCGCTGTCAGGATGTACTTATATTTTTTGATGTTGGAGGGATGCCTTCATGTGGTAACACTGATATTACCGCGAAATGGATCTGCCATTATATAATTATACGCCCCACAGTCCTCTCCCTCACCCCCAAAAAGAGGATGGCGGACGGCAAGAGGTCAACTTTGGCTGGCTGATACCATAGTAGTTCTTTATCTATCTATCTGTCTATTGCCAGACGCCTCAATCCCGTTCGGGGTGGCCACAAACAAATCGCCTCCACGTCGCTCTGTCCCCCGCTATTTCACTGCCCCGCTCCCAACTCACACCCCCCTGTCTCATATACCTCTCCACCCCATCCCTCCATCTCATCCTCGGCCTCCCCCTCCCTCTCCCCCCCTCCACCTCACTCACATACACTCTCTTCGTCAGTCTTTCACCCTCCATCCTCTCCACGTGGCCAAACCACCTCAGTGTATTCCTCCTAACGCTTCCTATCACATCCACACCACAACGCTCCTTTATATCCTCATTTGTCAGCCTGTCTCTCCATGTGACTCCACAGGCTTCTCTTAAATGACTCATTTCCACTGCTCTCACTCTTGACTTGTGTCCTTCCAACAACGTCCAAGCTTTACTACCATATGTTAGAGTTGGTATCACAATACTGTCACGTAGTAACTTTTTCACTTCCATGCTCACTTCCCTGTTTCTTATCACTGCATTCAAGGAACCAGCAACCTTTCTCCCCTCCTGCACTCTTTCAAGCACTTCACCCTCCAAACCTCCATCCTTACTCATCACACTACCCAAGTACTTAAACGTACTCACATTTTCCAATTCCTCACCATCCAATCTCGCTGTACGTTCACTGACTTCACCTCTCTCAAAGACCATCACTTTACTCTTCCCTACATTCACCTTTAGATTCCGTTTCTTACACACTCTCCCAAACTCATCCACCAAGCCTTGCAGCTCTCTTTCGTCTTCACTCAACAACTCAGTATCATCTGCAAACAACAGTACAGGGAGTTTCCAAACACTACCCTCTCTCACCAGGGCCACTCCATCATCCACTACCCTACCTTGTACCTCTTTTATTACCCCATCCATGTACAGATTGAACAACCATGGAGACAAACATCCCTGTTTCAACCCAACCTTCAAAGAGAAAAATTCACTCAGTTCACCATCCACACGCACTGCAGCCTTAGCACCATCATACATACTTTTCACAGCATTCAACAACTTCCCATCTACTCCATATATTCTTAACACTTTCCACAATCCTTGTCTATCCACCCCGTCAAATGCTTTCTCCAAATCCATGAAAGCCGCGTACAACTTCTTTCTCTTCTCTAGAAACTTTTCCACTAAAGATCTGAGAATGAATATCTGATCTACACAACCTCTTCCCTTCCTAAAGCCTCCCTGTTCTTCTCCAACTAATTCCTCTGTTCTTTCTCTAACTCTGTCAATAAGTATCCTACCATACACTTTTCCTATTATACTAAGAAGACAAATGCCCCTATGATTACCACACACTTCTTTTTCCCCTTTTCCTTTGTACAAGGGAATAATTATACCTGACTTCCAATCCTCCTAGACTCTATCTTCCTCCCAGGCCAATCTGCACATCTTCCACATCCATTCTACTACTATTTCTCCCCCATGCTTCAGCATTTCACCACACACTCCATCAATTCCTGGGGCTTTCCCCAATTTAACTTTCTTCATTGCTTCCACAACTTCTGTCCTACTGATTTCTTCCTGTCTTCTCACCTCCCTCCTCCTCCCAGCCATTCCCCAGCCACTTATACTCGCATTACTTCCATCCTCTGTGTTTAACAATTCCTTAAAGTGTTCTCTCCATCTGCTCACTTTTTCTCCCTTCTCCACCAGAAATCTACCATTTTTATCTTTCACTCCCCTGCTAACTTCACTTCCACCCTGTCTTACTCTTTTCACCTCTTTCCAGAACAGTTTCTTACAGTCCCTCCACTCAAGTTCCTTCCAAATTCCTCATCCGCTCTCTTCTTACTCTCTCTTACTAATCTTTTCGCCTCTCTCTTCCTTCTTTATGACTAGTTTATATTCTACCGATGATCAGTTTCAGGAGCAAAATAAATACATCATTGGAGAGAAGTTAAATCTTAGGGGTGAGTGGGATTGAATGCTTCTGGCCTCTGGTTCCTTCTGGGAAAAAAAAAAAAAAAAAAAAAAAAAAAAGCTCATGGTGCATATTGGCTAGTGGATGATTATCCATTAATGACAGGACTGAATAATCTAGTCCAAAGCGTCTACACTCCTCTCCCTATGGCCAAACCATCTCAAAGTATTTATCTGAACACTTTCATTCACATCCATATCAATACCACAATGCCTGTTTGCTTCCTCTATTGTCATTCTGTTTTTCCTTGTAACTTGACATGCTCTTTTCAGATAACTGTTTTTTCACTATTTCCCACTGCACTCACCCTTGACATGTGTCCTTCCACCAGGTGTGAGACCAGCTTGGTAACCCTGGGGAGGAGTCAAGCACTACCCAAACTTGAATGAAAGCTCCATAGTGAGAGGGGAAGATCCTGCTGCATCAAAGGATCCCAAACAAATTGCCAAAGCATCAGGATCCTAGGGACCAGCAGCTTCTGTAAACAGGGCTGAAGCTGTTCAGCATCCTACCTAGATATCTCACAAACACATCAACCTACACTGTAGAAGCCCACAAGCCGAAATTGGACACCTTACTGCAGAAGATCAAAGACATCACCATTTCCTTCATACTACATCTGGTCTCACTACAACAGGCTGGAGTACATATGCAAGAACTGTGGTGGATGCAGTGGCACAACCTTTAACTGAGGCTGAGTGGCAGAGATCTCCACAGGATGTCACAAGGTAAGGTCCAAGCTTCACATGCATGTGTTAGAGTGAGGATCATAGTACAGTACTGTCATGCAACAATTATTTTTTCTCTCTTTTTTTTCTTTCTCTCCCCAGGCTTACTTCCTCATTCTCTTTGACTTTCTACTGCCTCTTATTCACCATCAGCTTTGTATAAACAATGTCGCTTATCAATGAAAATCCATGTAGGGTAATTTCCTTGGGTCTGTTTTGTTGCAGATCAACTGTGCTGCAACATGCTGTCACATATAAAGAAACAGACTGTCAGAAGTATAAAATAAATTGTATTTTTGCAAAGTATACGGATATTGTAATGCTGTATGGTAGTGAGACCTGGCCAGTATTGTATTGAAAGGCAGATTAATTCAGCATATGGTGAAAATTCTTTGTCTCCTTAATCATGTAAACTCTAGCCAGTGTATACTGTTGCTATGTGGATTTTGTTCTTGTCACGCCAGGTTCATCCAACATGTAAACCTGGTAGACTGCAGACTGGATTTTTATTATTATTATTATTATTATTATTATTAATATTATTAAGGACATCTAAATAATAATAATTATCATTATTATTGAAAACATCTTGCATTTGGTATTGCCAAGTTATTTAACTCATGTTGTCTCCAGATGATAATGTTCTTGCTGCCAACAAGCTACTTTTGTTAATCAAGGTTTGAAAGGAAAGAACTAATGTATAGTATATTTTCAGGTGTGTGAGTTGACTGAGCCATGGAAACCGCCTACAGAGAGGGAGCAGGGGGGGAGAAGAAAGCCAAATTAATACCAACCAGCTGCCACATAAATACCAGACAGCTGCCTGGACAGGAAACCAGAAGTTCCCTTTCTCCTACGGTCCACCATCCTCCTCATTTGGCATAGGGAGTTGAGGGAGAAGGAAGGGGAGACTGAGGATGGAGAAGTATATGAGAGGGGGGGGAGCAGTGAAATGGCAGGAGACAGGGTGACTTGGAGGCAATTTGTTTGTGGCCACCCCTTACAGGATTAAGGCGTCCTGCTATAGGTAGACAGGTAGTGTAGATTTATTCAAACCAGAGACCAGTATCTCATTTTGGTGTGTGTTTGATTTTTTGCTGAGCAGATAGATGATGATTGGATGACATTTGTATGGGGGAGTACATGATGAGGGTTGACAGCACTTCTTGCAGGATTGAGGAGTCTGGCAATAGAGAGATAGACAGATAGTTATTCGTTCTATCTATTTATCGCCAGACGCCATAATCCCGTACCTATTCATCTGACCATCTATCACCAGACGCCATAATCTCATATCTATCCATCTGTCTCCTATCTATTGCCAGACGCCATAATTCATTACCTATCAGTCTATCGCCAGACGCCATAATCCCGTATCTATCCATCTATCTATCTATCTATCTATCTATCACCAGACGCCAAAATCCCCTATCTATCCATCTGTCTATCTATCGCCAGACGCCATAATCCTATATCTATCTATATATCTATCTATCGCCAGACGGTATAATCCCTCATCTATCTATATATTTATCTATCTATATATCGCCAGACGCCATAATTCCGTATCTATCTATCTATCTATCACCAGACGCCTTAATACCATACCTATCTATCTATCTATCGCCAGACGCCATAATCCGGCAAGGGGTGGCCGTTCGTCTCTTGAGTTAGTTGTTTTACTGGGAGGGGCACTAACCCTTCGCCAACCCACTTGTTGACACTTAAGGAACACGTATGGGTTGGTTATGTGGTTACCACCCAGCGTTGTAAATGGTTTCCTGGCTTACAGGAAACCATTAGGCTTGTCACTCAATGTAAAGCCTCCTGAAAAGGAAAGAGGAGTAACAAAAAGTGACAGGAAAGATGGGAGAAATAGGAAGAGAGGAGGACAGACAAAGAAAAAGAATGATAAAGGTGAAGGAAGAAGTAGGCAGCACTACATCAAGTGAGTGGATGCTGGTGAGAAATAGAAAGAGAGGAGAGCAGACACAGAAAAAGAATGATAGAGATAAAGGAAGAAGTAGGCAGCACTACATCAAGTGAGTGGATGATGGTCGCCACCTTGGAATCATATCCATTAATCCTTGAAGTAGTCGGCCACCTCCGATATTTTGCTCAGTTGCCGCTGTGTTGGTCTCTTCATTACCGTATGTGTTGTGTGTTTGGCCTTCTCATGTTTACATTGAGTGCGGTAGGTTCCTCGTGCTCCATCACCTGTATGGTTTTGCTGAGTGACATGTCTTGGTGGTGTGGGGTAGCCAGATAATGTCACTCATCATATCATCAGTCATACCTTGCCCCGGTGTTCTTTTGGCCCCTTGCACTGGTACCCTAAGTGCACCAGTGAAGGGTGTTGCCAGGACTACCCTTCTTCATCACATCAATACACTCCAGTCCCATCCATTCTCCCAAACCATCTCAATCTATCCCTCCTCATCACCACACCAATACACTCCACTCCCATCCTTCCTACCAAAACCATCTCAATCTACCCCTCCTCATCACACCACCAGTACACTCCAGTCCAATCCTACCTCTCAACTCTTCCGTCACAAACTTAGCCCCCCGCCTCCCCCAGGCCTCACACTCAGGGACGCACTGCACATTCACCTAATCATTGTCATTTCTGTACGTTTGAGTCTGTGAATGTCCTCTCTCTTTACTGCCCAGGTCTCACTACCATACAGCATTACACTCCTAACACATGCCACATACAAAGACCCCTTAGCACGTAGGGAGAGACCTCTCAGTGTCAGGAGAGGCAACAACTTCCTGAACTTCTTCCAACCACTGCTCACTCTAGCCACAGAGCTGCTCCAGCCCCACCTCCAGCACATAACATATGTCCCAGATAACAAAACTCTTCCACACACTCAAAAAACTCACCAGAAAGTTCAGTTCTTTCACGCCTCACAATCTCCACATAATAATAATGATAATAATAATCATTATCATCATTATCATCATCATTATCATCATCATTATCATCATCATCATCATCATCATCCAGACCTCCTTTACCACCCTACGGCAGGGTGAGAAGTAGCAACGTCCAGACAACCTAAGTTTGCCCATTTCAATGGACCACGCTTCCATTCACTCATTAGTCAAGCCCCAGGAATCCTGGCTTCATCAGATAAACCAAAAAAACTTTCACCACGTTCTGTAGCTTCTCATATACCTATCTGATACAGTCAATCAGAACGCTGTCACGTTAAAATGGGGTGCCAAATTCCTGGTTATGCACTTCTCACAACATTCATCCAGCCAGGCTCACCGACTTCCATACCTCTCATCCCAGCACACTCATCCACCATATCTCTCCACCTTCTCCTTGGCCTACCTCTCCTCCTCCCTCCTTCAAATTAGCTCAGATATACCTTTTTCGCCAATCTATTGTTATCCATTCTCTCCACATGACCATACCATCTCAGTACACTCTCTTCGATTCTGGTGTCCACCGACTTCCTCACTCCACATCTTCCGCGAATCGTTATTTCGTATCCTATCCACTCTCTGTACTCCACATACATTCCTCAGCAGTCCCATCTCCACTGCTCTCACTCTTGACTTTTCATTTTCATGCCACACCATGCATCATCAGCATACAACAAATTTGAGATATTCCATCCATCACCATTCATTACCAACGCCATCCTTGTCCCCATTACTCGTGGTTTCACTTCTCTCATCACCCCATCCATATATATATTGAACAACCATGGGGACATCACACACACACACACACACACACACACACACACACACACACACACACACACACACACACACACACACACACACACACACACACACACACACACACACACACACACACACACACACACACACACACACACACACACACACACACACACACACACACACACACACACACACACACACACACACACACACACACACACACAGGTGAATGGACTCAGTGATGCTCGGAAAAAGATTAATGCACGCAAGCATTTACGTATGTGGACATGTAATTTCTCTCTCTCTCTCTCTCTCTCTCTCTCTCTCTCTCTCTCTCTCTCTCTCTCTCTCTCTCTCTATGACGCACCCCCCCACACACACACAGACCTGCACATAGCTGCACTTCCACACAGCCACACCTTACAATGTATCCAAAGTCACATGCAGTACAACATGGCATAGAAGACCCCGGTTGTGATATGATTACCCCAATGAATCCTACAACATACTTTTTTATTTTATTCTTACTGTCTCAAGACGATTTTATTTAATACTAAAGATCTGTGGCAGTGAAGGTTAACTAAGATATTATTCCTTTCGCAGGGGTAACGAACGGCCAGTAACAGGAGCAGCCAACAGAGAGCTATGTGGCATTTCTTTACTGCAGTGTGTCACCATATCCCGCCCCACACCACCACACATCCCCGCCAGTCCCTCTCTACTCACCAGTCTTCGAAACTACCTAACATTGTCTTTCCAAAGCCACGAAGTGTAGATGTTGATACAAATAAACGTGAAATCCATTTATGTCTAAGTTTCTCTCCTCATCAGGGCATGTCATCAAATAAATAACTGGTATCTTGTGTAATTACCTTTTTTTAATATTAACTAACAGGAAACTCCCAGCCCAAAAGCAGTCAAGATAGAGGGTTCTCAGCCTCTACATCACTTCAAAATCTCTTTACCTAAAATCTCGTGGCCAGTGACATGCAAGATTTTCGCATAATAATCTGTACGTAGAGCGAATAACATGCTAGTTTATGGAATACAGGAGTCTGCCACAACTCTCCATTTGGGGAAAAGAATGGTTAAAGGAAAAAACATAGACAGAGGCGAATGGGAGAAGGCTGTGGTATTAGACTAATGGGGGTACTGTTGATATTTTCACTGCCTTTTTTTCTTATATACAGAGTGAAACTAAAGCTTTATTAATCCTCAGATACGCACATCATTGTTAACTGACGTGATCTGGTACGAGTATGGCTGAAAACAAAATATGTAATCAGAAAAGCGATCAGAAAAAAAAAATCTTTGTTTCTGCTACTAGTGGATGTTATTACAGTCAACCGAGAGAGCCCGATGAAGCTATGTGTTTGGCCAGGTTTATATATCAATCTATCAGTCTGTCTGCCTGCCTGACCGCCTGCCTGTCTGCCTTTTCTGCCTCCCTGCCTGCCTGCCTGTCTGTTAGCAAGATTATAAGGAAAAGACAGCAGATTATCTTATTTCTTTATTTAGATTTTGAATTTACCGTTCTATACAAACTCATACGAACTTGGGAACGTTGTCGCTGGAATCCAAGCAGGAAGAGTCAGCGGACAGTGACTAATTTTTCGCAGTTGCCCATCCATTTTACTGCTTTCTCTGAATAGGCCCACCCCGACTTAATCTGTTGCGTCACAAAAGGTGCGCGGGGAAGTCAAGCGAGCAGATCATCTCTGTCATTAGACTTTGAGTTAGGTTAGGATGAAGTAATTTTTTTTTTATAGCATTCAGTAAAAGGTCAGGGGTACAAGACAAGGATAAAGGTTCAGTCAGTCGTCATGTCCGAGTGAGAGGCTCATCAATTTCGAAGCATTGTGATGAACAAGCAATAAACAGTAGGTCAGAAGTAGACTCCGTGGAGAGAGTGCATCAGTAGCCTACATAACGTCTACGCGATTATTTTATTTTCTGTTATCATACTTCAGAACCACAGGTGTTTAGTGATAAAGTGGACGGGTGTTTCAACCGATTGTGTGACGCGAGTGTTGTTGGCGTCACTTCATAAGCTGGTGGTTAGATTTTGCTGGATTTTCCCGCCATTGTCCTCCTGTCTGTGATCTGTCGCCTTGTTCCCACTGCACCCACCAAAGGTATGCTGTTTGACTTTATTAATTCTGTACCCATTTTACTCAAACTTGGCCTAAAATTATCATCTCTCCAACTTGAATACTGAGTTGTAGCAATAGATTAATATTAGAATATGTAAGTCACTAAAAAGTGCCATTGAAGAGGAGCCGTAGCGCTGCCCTTTTCTGTCAATGGCCCATGTGAAGTAAGCAGCAAAAGGACGAATATCTGGGTCAAGTTACCCTGAAAAAAAGTAGCATAATGCAGGATACTATGATATTCTAGGAAGTTGTCGACAGTTGAGAGTTGTTTGTGGTTTGCAATAGCGAGACAGACAGAAAGACACACAGACAGAAGACAGACAGACGCATGGCAAGGAGACAGGAAAGGGGAGAAGAAGCGTGGCGTTATTTTGAGTGAAGTTGACATCATTGCACATTAAAATATATTTGTGCCGCAACTTTAATAGCATGTCTTCTTATGTACTACCAAGGTCCTTTGACGAGTAGTGAGGTTACACACACACACACACACACACACACACACACACTGCAACCACATCAAACTATACAACCCCCACCCCCCCTCCACTCACAACACATTCACTTAGACACACACACACACACACACACACACACACACACACACACACACACACACACTGTACACCGCTCGCTGGCACAGTGGTAGCGTTCTCGCTTGCCATCTGGTAGACGGGAGTTTGCGCCTCGCTCAGGTTGCGAAAAGTTTCACTGACGAAGTGGGTGGTTACTGTCCCCCTTGAGCAAGGGGACGGGTGTGTGCTTGTGTGAAGGTCACAGCCTTGCCCTTAGATCGGACTATATGAGCTCTCAGCTCCCTTCCGGGAGGGTAAAAGCTGACGATCACGACCATCACGTGATCCTGACCGACCCGGTGAATTACATAAGGCCACACCGTCCCACACAGTACTGCACTTACACACATACAGATCCACGTTACATAGCCATATCCCCATGGACACACACACACACACACACACACACACACACACACACACACACACACACACACAATGCTCTCTAGTGGAACTTGCTAATGGGGTAATGTGTGTATGTAACTTTGGTGGTGTGAGAGGTTGCCATGGTAACACTCAGGCACCTCCCACTAGTGAAAGATTTTCTTAACGGTATATTTTTGCATAAGGCTGGTTAATATCGTTTTGTACACACACACACACACACACACACACACACACACACACGCACGCACACACAGTAAGTAAGTAAGTAAGTAAGTATTTATTGACCACAATATCCAGTTACACATACAGGATTTCAAGCAACAATAAACCTTAACATGATAAGCAGTACATCAGATATTAGCAAACAATTATGGTCCACAAAACAAGCGAAGTATTAAAGGGTTGATCAGTGCATCTATATAGCCTTAATGAAAGATGGAAATCATTACACTTCTGATTAGAAATGTAACTACAATGTCACCAATCACGTTTTTTACGAAAAAAATTTCCCAGTGATATATCATGGTTAGAATAAGAGCATACAAAATGAATTAAATACACTTTAAATAACATAGGTTATGGTAAACATTATAGTACACACTAGCCAAAACAGGAAAGGACCTTATACACTATCTCCTCAATAGGAAACTGAGCATCGTCACCAATGATTTGACTCCAGGAAGTAAAGTTATATCTTGTACGTATGTGCTGAGTCAGTGGACACACCTCCAGTACATGCAACTCTGTTTGCACAGCACCACATGGACAGAACCGCTCTGCTACGGGGAGACGTCCCCGTCCACGCCGATTCCAACAGCCCGTCTCAATAGCCAGATTGTGACTGATTACCCGCAGCCGACTAAATGCCATTCTGTGTACCTCACTAGTTTTACCACGACATTTATAAATCTCGTGAACTGTTAAGGTAGGGTTCAACACATTATAAATTAGGCTTCTAGAAGATGTAGAGTTAGAAATTGATTGCTATAAAGATTCAGTGCCGACTTTAACATCATCAACAGAATTATTAATTAAACTCTTAATTTGTTTACTTGTTGGTGTATTAGCCGCCATGGTCAGCCTGACGGCGTGCACCCACGGGTCATCAGGCATACCGCGCGTCTCCCCCCACAGTCGCTGGAAAAGCTTCCTCTGCCTTGCTAGTACTACCGTAAAGATTTCAGTGGCGGGCACCCGAGTTCCACGTAACAAACGTCCGTGCACGCCGTCATACGAGCTCCCAGCAACTGTTTAATACCCCAATACAATTTTTCCATTGGCCTCAAGTTCCCATTGAACCAGGACTCACAGCCATATAGGATGGTTGACATTAAGGCTGTTTCAAACATTTTCTTTTTAACATAAAATGATATGTCTATATTCTTTTCCAAAAATGACACAAATTTCAGAATGTGGCACATTTTTGCTTGTGCGTGGGCGGTAATGGCGGACGACAGAGTCCCGTCGCTTGTGAACAGACTGCCCAGATACACATACCTGTCACACCACTGCACGACCATATCACCAACGCAGAATGGCCCACGATCGCTCACTGACGCATGGATTGCAAAGAACTTGGTCTTAATATTATTCACAACCATGCCATTATTTACACAGAACTGATTCAGAAATGTAAGTTTATGTTCCGCCCCGCGTCGCGTTGTCGAGAGAAGAACAGTATCGTCCATAAGGACAAGGAGATAAAGCCACTGTAAAAAACCATCTGGCCCACAATTGGACTTATCAACATAATCATGCTGTTTACAAAAATGATAAACAATAAACAAGATGTTGGGGACCCCTGTCTGACGCCGACCCTGGATGTTACAATGGCTGTCCCAATAATGCTCAAAGTAACCCCGTATATCGCCACCAGCGCCGCTAACATTCGCGACCCCAACTCACGTAACATGCGAAACAATTTGGCGCGGGGGACCCGGTCGTAGGCCATTGAAAAATCGACAAAGCAAACAAATAACTTATGCTTTCTCCTGCAGGCCAAATCAATTAACAGTCTAAGTGCCACCACATGCTCAATGCAGCCCTGGCCCTCCTGACTCCCTGCCTGCTCCCGATACGGAACAAACCACATACTTAACCGAGTTGATAGCACCATGTCATACAGCTTTGCCAAACAATTTATAGTATTTATACTACGATAATTCTTGGGTAATGATCTGTTACCTTTCTTAAATATCGTAACCACACGGGCCAACTGCCAGGATGTGGGATAAGAGCCAGAGGAAAAGACTGCATTAAACAACGCTAAAATAAAGTGTATCCACTGGTCTGGTAAAAACTTTATAATTCCTGGGCTTATCCCATCAGGCCCACACGCTTTATCTTGCTTTAATCTATGTATTTCTCGCATTACCGCATCAAATTCTATGTCATCATCAAGAACTGGTTTGGTTACATTTGTATTAAACTCAGTAGGTACTATAGGTTCAGCATCATGTGGGTTATATACCTCCTCAAAAAAGGCTTTGGAATCCTCATTTGTGGGTTTTTTATTACCGTCGGAATCATCACTATCACCTCTATACTCCCCACGCCAGTCTATAGCTTTCCACATACGCCTGTCAGCCATATCATTTAAGAGTCTCTCCCACCTGCTCACTGTGACATCCTCTGGCACAGTCACCTGAGCACACCGACTGGCACTAGCACACCTGTACAAAATATCGGCCATTTGGCTCACATTAGTATCAATGTCAGGATCAAACTGGGGAATATCGAATCGAGAAAGGTCCCCAATAAAGTTTTCGATGTGAACATCACAAAACTTTATAGGACGTTTTAACCGAGATTTCTTCTTCTTACAACTTCAATACAAAACTGCATGATCACCAAGCGAACCCGCCCGCACACCAAGGCACACCCTATCCACCACAGGGGGGGACAGAGCAACCGCTATGAGGGCGTGATCCGATGGAATATCAAGACCATTATTCACAGTGAAACTTTAAATGCAGTTTAAAATATTGGTAGAAGCAATACACACATCTACTTCAGGAATCCATTCATTATGTTTCTGTGCGTGACAAAAATAAATGGAGAGAAATTGTGAATGAATAAATGATGACGCAGCCCTGAGGGGATATTCTCCCGCATTTGGTCTGATTAGCTAGTCAGGTCAGGTGCGAGTAAGGGGATGGGTCTATTATGATGTGAAAGGGGTAAACCAGCTCTGCTGTCGGGCCCTGCTGCGGATGTCACTGATTGCACTGTGCATTTGACCCATGTGTGGTGTGGTGTGGTGCGGTGAGGATCTGTCCCTTCTCCCCTTTGGGGCTAAGATGCGAATGACTCTGTTTGAATGGATGAGTAAATGTGGAGTGTGTCGTCCTGTCTCGGCTACCTCCCTTTCCATGGGGGAAGCAGCCTAGGTATATAGATAGATAGATGTTTCCTATACGTCAGATTGCTCTTATAATGTTTTTCACCATATTTCAAGTTATTTACCACCACTAAATTTTGTTCTACACATACAGTAGTCATAGTATTTGCATTCTCATTAGGCAAATTAATTTGCTCAGGAATCTCAGGGTAGGTGAAATAATCAGATCCAGGGACAAGTAAATTCACTAAATACTTTGAACACCAGTACCAAAACGTGTGTTCAGGTCTCCCATTCGTAGAACATTACAATTTTCCTCTTTTCCACATATGATTTTCTCTTGTATATAACTGAAACTGTTAGGATTAAAGTACTGCGAATCTATAGGGGGTATATACACAAACCCCAAGAGCACAGTGCTCAATAGGGACAATCTGAGCCAAACTTGGTCTTTCATTTTACAGTCTACACCCATCACAGATGACTGTAAACAACGCTTTACCAGTACCACTGTGCCCCCTCTATGTCCGTCTGACCTCACAGTGTCTCTATAACAAACATAGCCAGGTAGAGAGATACGATCACTAGTTTTCACTTCATTCAACCCTATCACATCGTAATTCATTAACAATGCCAGTACAGTACATTAGGCTTTTCTAACTTTACGAACCCCATTGATGTTCCACGACATGATTGCAACATGTCTTCTTTGTGGTTCACCTAGACAGGAGCCGGCCGCCAGCGGTCGATGACCACCTGATCGCGATAAAGTTTCCTCTCATTCGTGTTCAGCCTGATCGTGCAGCCGACGTTCTCTGGTTTAGTCCTCTCTGCCGGCTCAACATCCCGCGCGCGCGCACGCACGCACGCACGCACGCACGCACGCGCGCACACACACACACACACACACACACACACACACACACACACACACACACACACACACACACACACACACACACACACACACACACATACACACCTCACTTAGCAACTTGTCGGCAGACGCGAATACATGATTTAGGAAGCAGCAAAGACAGCAACAATATTAATACTCGAAGGAAGGCCAAAAGCAGAGTACAGGAACCAGTTTATGTCAACGTTTCGCCCACAAAGCTTCTCCAGGAACATCATTACTGGACAACACTCCACTCCTTAAACAGACCCAAGCCTGACTGGTAGTGCAGGATTGTGTACTTGTGTTCTGGTCACCATTCAGGCTTAGGTCAATTTAAATAGTGAAGCACTGTCTACTGGTGTTGTTCCTGAAGAAGTCTTGGGGCAGAATGTTGCAAGTGGGATTCTGTACTCTGCTTTTGGTCTTTCTCTATATACAGCAGCGAATACACCATAATTTTACTGTTTATCTTCCTTATGAAAGCTTTCCCAGAATCCAGCTAAATGAAACGAGTATTTCCCCATCCAATTTTTATCCCATACTTCACACTCGGGACGATTTGCATCAGTATATGACCGATTCCCGCCTCAGTGTTACGAGTCCTTTGACGGAAGGTAATCGAATATTGTTTTTGCTGGGTTTTATGGGCCGGCTAAATGCCTCACACATAGTAAAGCCTCTAGTCATACAAGCCTCCGCACGCAACATACTGGTGAAGCACAAATGGTGATGGATTTCTGTAGTGAGAATGACGCCAGATCTAATATTAACCCTCTGCAGTTCGGGACAGCTCTAGTATTACGCAAGTCTAATTGAATGTTGTTTTTGCTCAGTTACAGTATATGGACCAGGTTAATGTCTCTCACATTGGGAAGCCTTAAGTCTTACAAGGTTAGGCACGCAACACAGAAGCACAAATGGTGATGGGTGTCTGTAGTGAGAGTGATACGTAAATATGTTATAATGATTCATCCCGTCAGTCTGCATTATGAACCGACAGGGTGATCACATATGCAAGTATGTCCGTGAGCAAAAGGCCTCCAACACCTATCTGCCAGTTGAGGAAATGGAAGGGTGCCACATGAACTAGTTTCTTGTGATAGCAATATGAAACACACAAGAGAAAGGTATCAGAAGGAACGATACTCTCATTTGACAAGAGTGAGAAATACGGAAAGTAGGACGCAAGGCTGGCAGAGAATTTTGACTCCACATGAAAATACTTAATATCAGGATTCTCTTTAAATGGCCGCCTTGGTTTGAGTTACCCTCAAAACAGATCACGAGACAAAAACGCTTTCACTGAGCGACCGTGGATCTCCAGCTGAAAGTATATTGATGGTTAAATAGTAGTGATATGTACGTTGGTCTGCTGTAACATCACATATTAGTTCTGTAGTGTGTTTTTATGAGCAAATTGCAAACACCAGTAGATTACATGACCTCCCCCCGTTCCTTGCGCGCGCACCCCCCCCTACACACATCTACACGCAAGCTAATCAGTTTCCACATCTTAAAGTTGTACAAACCTAACTACGCGCAAGATATACAAGGAAAGTTTTTACGAAAATGGTTATGGTCATCATCTTGCTCGTTCACTGGCGAGTTTCCTTAATTGGCCTCTGTCTGTGGTTTATGGCTTCTCTCTAGACTTGAAGGACTTGTATCTCAGTACTTGAAGCTTATTGATTCCTTGTTTTTTATACTGTGATAATTATAGGTCTTTCACAATAACCTGGCCCATTATTTTCGTCCTTCATACATATATCTCCTGGTCCATTTTCTCGTCCTTCATACATACATCTGCCACCCATTTCTGTATTACCTTCACCTTCACTTGGTAGATTTTTGTCCAGTATACCTACTTCTCCCCTTGGGGCTAAGATGCGAATGAATGTGTTTGAATGGATGAGTAAATGGGGAGTGTGTCGTCCTGTCTCGGCTACCTCCCTTTCCTTGGGGGAAGCAGCCTAGGTATATAGATAGATAGATAGATAGATAGATACCTACTTCGACCATCCATTTCTACTGTACACTCACTTTAAGCTGGTCCAAATTTACGTCTTCCACACAAACTTCACTTATCAATCATTCAGTCAGTCAGACAATCAATCTAACTGTCTACCTGTCTATCACCAGATGCCTTAATCCCGTCAGGGGTGACCACAAATGAATCACCTCCATGTCACCCTTTCCTCCTCCATATGGCGACCTTCTCTGCAACTCACGCCCCCTTTTCTCACCTCAACCCTTCCTCTCTAACTTCACTCCCCTCCACAGTTTCTCGTATTGAAACAGATCATTTCCTGACCTGAAGTTTCCTTGTCTTGCTTCACTCCTATCCAAAGGCCTCTCGTATTGAAATAGTAATCCTCTCATCTCAAGCCCTCTCCTACTTCTCTCGTCTCCAAAGTCTCTCATATTAAAGGCGATACACTTTCTTAGTATTCTGGTCCACCTCGGTCTCTTAAATTGGTCTCGGGTCCTCAAGGCACAATCAAAAGCTGTAGGTGTTTCGTCTGGGCAATAAAACGATTTCTTTGAGACTTCCCTTCCAGTTTATTGGCTGTAAAATCTACCGTTCTTGAGTTTTCGATGATACAATACATTTTGTGTTCTGGCATGACATGTAAGTTAATTGTGCATCTTTTTTTTTCTTTTGAGAGAGAGAGAGAGTGGGTGAGTGAGTGTGTGCGTGCGTGCGTCCTTTACCGCAGCATTTTGTAAGCAGAAAATGGAAAACTTTGACCAGTTCCCTTTCGGTACCTCAGTCCATGTAATAAGGTGCTGGAATTTCCTATCAGCAAAAGGCATGGTATCACTTTTCTCTCATGTCATCTCAGTTTATATTTTTATTTTTATATTTTCCTTTTCCCTACTTTCATTTATTCTTTCCCCCATTTATATCCTCCACACTCCTACCTTCATTAATTCTTTTCCTCATTGTAATTTCCCTTATCAGGCAAATCACTTAGGATCCTCGCAAGCCTGTACTTAGAGCCGGTAGCATCAGTGGTTATAATCATTCCAAGCAGGAAAATTGTACACTTGAAATACACAGCCTCTTCGACTTATGGTCCTCCTCATTATAAAGGGTGAGGCATAAGTCTGTAGGCATATGGAAAGGACACATCTGAGGTTATACTGTGTGTGTGTGTGTGTGTGTGTGTGTGTGTGTGTGTGTGTGTGTGTGTGTGTGTTCGTTATCGTGTTCGTGTTCTTGAGGCAGTTCTGCTTCATCACCAAACTAGCTCCCGTAACATCACTAACCAACACCGATGACTGGCACCTCAAATCACTACCTCCCTCTACCAGTGCCCAGTTATCAAGCCTCTTCCCGTGTATGTTGCTGAGAGGAGAATTGGGTGATATTTTTATAGCCTCGTGACTGACTTGAGATGGCACAGTACTCGTTATCAACAGTGTATCAGGCGCCTTGGTCATAATTCTTAGTTCTTTCGAAGAGATTACATTTAAACGATTCAGTTTAGGTTTAGGATGGACTAACTTGCCTACCTGCTTACCTGCCTGTGTGCCTGCCTGTCTGCCTACCTAATTACCTACCCACTTACCTGTGTCCCTGCGTGCTTGCCTGTCTTCCTAACTACCTACCTACCTGTCTACACACACACACACACACACACACACACACACACACACACACACACACACACACACAAAGGCTAGGGAGACATGTTTAAGGCTATTTAGTGATGAGATGAACCCCGTGATAAAACTAGCAAGGTTTTGTTTGGTGTGTCCTGCCCTCTGTTTCTCCAACCCACAAACCTGTTTATTTATTTCCATGTTAAGACAAACCCCCCATTTACCATATAATTATCGAAGTTCCTATTTATTCTCTTACTTATTATTTATCTTCTATCTTAATTATCCATAGACTACCCCAAAGCTGTCTCATTATTACCATACTAATCAGATCCACCTCTTTCTCAGACACTCTTTCTCAGTGTAATTATTTCTAGACTATCCCAAAACCAATTTATTCTCAAGCTCAGCTAAACCCATCCTTTATGTGTTAGTTTTATGTTTTTCCTTTTTAATATTAACTTGCCTTATTGTGAAACGTTTGGTGGTTATATAAGTGAAGACAAAGGATTAAGTAAGCAGTCCTAAACTCTGGTTGAGACAGAGAACGTTGATAAGGCAAAAGAATGATTATAAATGTATGTCGACCCAGCATCCTAGCCGTCAATTCTCCAAGTCTAGAGAGAGGGCCGAGGGAGCGCAGTGGTGAATGGAGTAAGTGTGGACCGCGAGTGAGCTAAGAGAGGACGGACGCCCCTGTCACTCCCTCCAGGGACAGAGTGTCGCGGCTGTGTTAATGGTTCGGTTCCTTACTCTCCTGCAGAAGTCTCACCTCGAAGCCTCCTTCCCCTCGTTCACAAGTCTCAAAAGCCTCCTTGAGCACCTACAGCAGTATTTTTCCCCTCCTGCAAAAGTCTCAAAAGCTTCCTTGAGCACCTACAAGTCTCATTCAGTGGCCTACTCCTCCTCCAGAAGTCTCAAAAACCTCCTTCACCCCCTGAAGAAGTCTCACCCAGTCCCCTTCCCTCCTGCAGAGGTCCCAGCTCAAAGCCTTATGGTTTACATGCAGTGTATTTTTCTGGAATAGAACAGTGAATTTACCTAACATTCTCTGAGTGTCGATGATCCTGTTAGCTCCGTGATAATGAGGGACGGCATCAGTGCTTAGGACGATTGTGTGATACCATTCCGGCAGAAGTAACTAAAACTCCATTAGTATATTTCTTTACAACGAAGCATCTTTAGGCTGGTTGAGAAGGTTGCAGAGAACCTTCAAGACACAGGAGGTTCACCTGAAAGGATAATGATACGATTCCGGCAGATATAAGGACAAGACACAATTTTTTCGCTACGACAAGAGTACAAGCCTTCAAGCTGGTTGAGAAGGTAGCAGAGAACCTTCCAAATAGAGGAGGTTCAAGTCCAAGGATGATGGTGGAAGAGATGAGACTTGGCGACGGAGGTAAGACTGAGGGAGATGGTGGCGGTGGCGGGGGTCTACAGGCAGGCCAGTGGAGCGCCGACCCCGAGACTGGGCTGGTGACACTGACGGAGGCGGCTCTGGCCAGGCTAATCAACGCTGACCCCATTGACAAGTGGTCTCAACTCGACCCACAGCCAATTGCAAGGTAGTGTGCTTTGAAATTGTCGATGATAGTATGATGATGGTGATGATGATGATGATGATGATGATAATGATGATGTGGACCTATAGCAATGACTAGTAACCAAGGAGACTCATTTCTATCTCTTAACTGAGGCCCACTGAATTTCACGCAACCACGACTTAGCACTCTCTTTGTGGGAGTGGTCTGGTTCCATCAGATGAAAACAAACAGACTATAATAACAAGAATAAACTTAAAAAAAAGAATGGACATCACCGGGATTCAAGGCATTAACCCGGGAAGATTTCATTCAGTAGCGGGAAATTCGCACGTGTAGTAACAACGTGACTGAATCTGGCACCTCCCCGGACTCCCAGATACGCTAGGATCACGTCTTTTCCGTTTTATTCTCGCTGGGCAGAAGAGAGCGAGGTGGAGGGGTGCTGTCAGGTGAACCCGTCTGACCTACGCTGAATACGTGGTTAGAAAGTCTCCATTAACCCCTTCTATATGCAAGCGTTTTTCAGTGTCGGTATATCGACCAGAAAGTCTCTATTAATCCCATCTACATGCAAACGTTATTCGGTATCTGTAAATTTGTTAGAAGGCCCCCATTAATCCTTTCTATATACAAACGTTTCTCGGCATCGGTATCTTCTTATCACCCACACGTTTTCATTCAGCTTAGACCAGGCCTCTTCTAATTTGTCTTCGAGTATTATAGTAAGATACCTGGATCTAGGAAAGGGTGGCTACAAATCTATCGTCTCCAGGTCATTCTATCCTTTGCCATCCCGCTTCCTTCTATCCAGTTTACACCCTCCTCACTCATCTACCTCTCCACCCAGCCCCTCCATCTCATCCTCGGTTTCTCCCACACCCCCTCCACCCTCACCCCACTCACATACTCTCCTAGTCAGTCTCGCATTCTCCATTCTCTCTAAAAACACCAGCACATCCACAGCGCCACCACAACGTTCCATATCTTCTTTTTTGTGCCACTCTGTCTGCAGTAGTGAAGGAAATAATGCTCAGACTGATGGGATTAAGGCCTGTATTCTCGTCGGTTAAGGTGGCTCCCTGACACCTTATCCATAGCGAATTATTTTCCATAGTGTGCCTTACTACTCTCCTGTATATTGCGTATATCTTTTAAACACCATCATGGAAGGCAAAAATAACATGCAAGGAATTATTAATGAGATGCAAGCAAAAATAAACCGGTAAGGAAAAGGTGTTAGGGAGCTTACTTACCTGACGAGAATACGCGACTAAAAAGATTATTCCGAATCCCAACTGATGCCAAACTCGAGGATGGACAGATGAACCCCCTGACTGCGATATGTTCCCTCCGCTAAGTATAAGGGTATGATGTTTGCCTCAGTGGAATACCTAGGTGAGTCCATGGCAGCGAGAAAAAGATACACACACACACACACACACACACACACACACACACACACACACACACACACACACTTAGGTCTGCTTGATCAACTCTCTGACCCTGGGGATGCCTTCTTCATTCCTTAATATTTTCTTCCAGTTTTATTCAACACAGGACAGACTTATAGAACAGGAAGAGATGACCCCTCCAGTACGACAGACCTTTCCTATGCTGAATAAAATCGTCTGGTAACAACAAGAATAAACAGGACGTCACCTGGATGCTGCAGCCAGGATTCAGTATTAAAATTGAAAGCGCAAATGTAAAGACAAGCTCCCTATTGGTTACGACAATTTTTGAAATACCTGATGAGGATAGGACACGTCTCACCTTTCCGTACCTGCAGTGAGGGATGTGGGCTAATCACCTTTAATTACAGGTGTCCCTTTAATTACCGTCAAATCATAGGACAGTACTTGACTTCCCCTTCGCGTTCCCAATTACAATACAATGGTCATGATCCTCTTTAACCAGAATTTACGTTTTTTACGCTGCTTTATTTTCTAACATAAAGCCTCTCCTACTGAAGGGATTATTCCAGCTGAAAAAAGCGAGAAACAAACAACAACTTTCCTAATAACATCCAGTAAGAGGCCGAGGTGCAATACACGCAATAAATCGCTGAGAAAAGGGAGCTCCGAAGTCTACACTGCAACCTGTAATATGGAACAAAAGGCGACACCACACTTACAAGCACACCAGGGAAATATACCGTAACAAGGGCTATACTGTAGACTAATGATGGTGGATTTTGGCTCGTACGCTACCACTGTCATTCAGAGTACCGTGAACTGGAATGTAGGTGACCGCGAAAAGCTTTTATTCGAGGTCATCCTTCCTAAGCTGAATAAAATCGTCTGGCGGTAACAAGAAGGAAAATTGAAGTGATGTTCTCGGAATGGTTATGACGGAGACTATATTGCTCTAGGGTAGAAGGGGCAAACTAATCTTTGCTCATCTATCTATCTTTCAATCTATCTAGGGTATAAGGAGAGATAGAGATTACCTTCCACTTTACGATGTGAGAAATGGAGCCTTCTCTCTCTCTCTCTCTCTCTCTCTCTCTCTCCACCAGCCAGATAATATGATGTACTCGTCCGTGCCAAGTAAAGACAAACAGCCGGGAGAAGGCCGGCCACCTGCATCACTAGGGTACTTTTTACGAGTTATTTTTAGAAGTTTAATTTATAGTTACCTTAAATCTCTCTGCTTCACATATTTAAACTGTGGTGAAAGCTGTTTTCCAGTGGTACTAGATATCTGCCAAAACAACGACAAATGCTGCAGAAAATAAGGGCCACAAATTTACCCTTGCCCTCTCGGATACGTTGTACGCCTAGTGACTGGACACTATAACTCGATCACGCTATCTCAGTCATCTCTCCTTTACTACCTTTTAAAGTTACAGACCGAGGAGAAAAGTTGACTTTTTTGCCTTGCAACAGGTTGCCGTCATCACCAAGAACTAACACAAGCACTAACGAACCCTTATCATCAGTAGTTCTGGCCAGTACTAGCAAAATCAAAGTGGTTCCGTGCAAGTCTCACCGTTCCCATCATCACCCAAGGACAGTACTAACACAGTACCTTGCTTTAAGCTCACATCATCAATATACTACGTTGCAATACAGGAAGGTTAAAATCTCAGAGTGGTGTGGTACGGGACAGCTAAAGTTTGCCCACATTCCCTACCGGTTGTGGCAATGTGGGCTGTTACATGAACTATTTCTATGTGATAGCAATAGGAAGTACACAAGAAAAGAGTATGGGAAGGAAGGATATTCCCTGTCTCTGGGGAGGAAAGAGAAATACGCAAGATACGACGTAATGCTGGCTGAGAAATTCCGATGAACTCTTGGTCATGGCTGTGCAGAACAAAATCATCAGTCATTATCATCATCATACACACGACCAGATTAAAGTGCTATGGCCAAATACCTTGCAACTAGCTATGGGTCCACTTAATGGGGGCCTTCTAACAAATTTACAGATACCGAATAACGTTTGCATATAGATGGGATTAATAGAGACTTTCTGGTCGATATACCGACACTGAAAAACGCTTGCATATAGAAGGGGTTAATGGAGACTTTCTAACCACGTATTCAGCGTAGGTCAGACGGGTTCACCTGACAGCACCCCTCCACCTCGCTTTCTTCTGCCCAGCGAGAATAAAACGGAAAAGACGTGATCCTACCGTATCTGGGAGTCCGGGGAGGTGCCAGATTCAGTCACGTTGTTACTACACGTGCGAATTTCCCGCTACTGAGTGAAATCTTCCCGGGTTAATGCCTTGAATCCCGGTGATGTCCATTCTTTTTTTTAAGTTTATTCTTGTTATTATAGTCTTTGTTTTCATCTGACGGAACCAGACCACTCCCATAAAGAGAATGCTAAGTCGTGGTTGCGTGAAATTCAGTGGGCCTCAGTTAAGAGATAGAAATGAGTCTCCTTGGTTACTAGTCAAATCTGCTCTCCAGCACGAATGCATAAAAAAATACCCCGCCGAAATGAAAGGGTTAAATTTGTTATCACGGAAAAGGAAAAAAAAAGTTTATAAGAGATAGTTTTCCACCGTTTAGCCGCAGTTCCTTCTTCCATGCTTAAAAAAATAAAAAAAAAGAATTGTCCCTCGGCTGAATAAAATCGTCTGGCGTTGGTCATAGAAACTGGTTAACTCCTTCAGTCCGATGACACAGTTTTATTTTAATTCTGTCTGTCTATTTCTGTCTCTCTGTGTCTGTCTTTCTGTCTCTCTCTCTCTCTCTCAAGACGATTTTAAACTTGGAAAAGACCCTTAGTGGCGAAGGGGTTAATGAAGGCTAGATATAACCCCTCCAGTTCGACAAATCCCCTTTAAGCTGGATAAAATCGTCTGGAGATTGCACGAATAAGATTACAGTACTCGTAGTGAAAGGGTTGTGTACCACATTAGCCACACCGCACACCCTCAATCCTCGAATTCTAGGACAGTGAATGAAACGAGCACTCCTCTTGCATAGCTTGGCCTGGCCAGTCGTCACTATGCCCGAGACTTCCAGCGACTCTGCTCGTGCCTGCGACCCGTTGAGGGGGGCACCAAACAGCAGATCCGTGCCGCCAGGAGCCACTTCCATCCAGGGAACCGTGAATTGGTTCAACGTGAGATCGTGTTACGGTTTCATCAAACGCCGGGACACTGGCGCTGATGTTTTCGTGTACGCTTCTGGGATCGTTGCACCAAATCCACGGCAATTCCAGCGCTCACTTGCCGAGGGAGAGACGGTGGAGTTTCGTGTTGTACAGGCTTCCAAGGGTCCCGAGGCTAAGGACGTCACTGGGCCGGGTGGTGTTGCTGTGCAGGGCTCTGCCCGTGCACGGCGGCGTCACCCTGCCCAGAGACGCCAGCCAAAGGGTCCTGAAAGTGCTGGCGACACAAACACACTCGTTGCGATGTGTATCGCGACGGCTGAGGCTTATAGTGGGGGTAGCAAGGCGGTTCTGGCTGTTCTCCTTCCTCAGATCTTTGAGGAGAACGGCCTTCCACGCCTTGCTATTCCCTGAAGCTTCACCCGCGATCCTCGTCTCCCCCCTCGTCAGGAGCGTCAGGCCCGGCGACAGCAACCACCACCACCTTGCACGACACCGCGAAAACGGCTGTGTTTGGATGCCCCTCTCAACCGGACGACTGGCGCCACCACCATTGAACCTTCGATCACCGACCCGGAACCGTCACAGGCCATGGATATTGAGCATGGGGAGACTGTCGTGGAGGTCCGCCTTCCTTCGTCAGGAGCTGAGGAGGAGCGTGTCTCGTCCCCCGTCCCTCTAGTACATCTGGAAGCAGCGGAGCCCTCCTCCGTGCCCTCTCCATCTGCTCCTGACGAAGTGGAGGAGCCTCTTCCACCTTCACCACCGCCTGCCGCCATCGCTCTCTCTTCTTCTCCCCCTCCACCTAAGGAGAAGAGGAAGAAACAAAAGAAGAAAGGGGGAAAGACCAAGAGCGACCCCTCCTCCGTTGCTCGCCGGATCGAGGCCCTCCTTCCACCACTCTCAGGGACTCATGATCTCGATGCCCGCACGGATGCGGACCTGGAAGAGCTACTCTTCTGCCTCACGGATCCAATCAACGACGAAGATACACTGCCTCTCGTCTACCAGACTTTGTATCAGAAGATCCGTGAGGCATACATCTCCAACTCCCTCTCTCCATCTGAGGAAGCCGCCATCCGTGAGGGCATCGGGTTTGATCCACCACGTGCTGCCCTCGTCAACTATATCGCCACCAGACTGCTCTCGTAACTGCTGAGCCACGCCTGATCTTGTCCTGCCTTGCTGCTTCGTCTTGCAGTTTTTGTCACCGCTATGCTCTCGTTTGAGAGCTACTTTATGCCACTTCTCTGATGGGCTCTATGTTTGCCCGTGTCCTCACCATGTTGTGAGGCAAATATCACAACAACAACAATGAAACGAGGTACACTTAAGATACATAAAAGTTCTGCCTGGTATTCTGCTGCTCCCACTTAACACTTAGAGAGAGAGAGAGAGAGAGAGAGAGAGAGAGAGAGAGAGGAGGGGGGGTGCGGGGGAAATCCGTCACTTTCCTGTATTGTATCAGAGGGAATGATTAGGGGGAGAAGCATACGAAGCCTCTCCCAGCTTAGGAGTATTAGGCAACAGAGGGAAGTAAAAAGTAGAAGAGATGAGGTGAAATATTGGGTGAAGTTTTTGTGTCTGGCTGTATAGTACTGTTACACAACTACACTTTCACACACACACACACACACACACACACACACACACACACACACACACACACACACACACACACACACACCTCAACCCCAGTGCCCTTTTATGCTCAGTGACCCGTACTTAGGCTATGGTGTCATGTGTTTACTTCTTTCCAGAGCTGAAAATATAGTCTGAGTATTAACCCTCTTATTCCCTGACATATTATTATTCTAGCTATTTCCAGACGATTTTATTTAGTTAAGAGGGTCTGCTTGAAGTGGCAGGTCTTGATATAACCCTTAAGAAAGCCACGACATGCCATGACCGGCACAACAGCTGAGCAGAGAAAAAATAATGATGCTCTGTTCTTGTCTAGCGGAAAAGTTTTGGGTGTTTCTCGGCTATACTTGGCTCTATGGGAAAAGAGAGAGAGAGAGAGAGAGAGAGAGAGAGAGAGAGAGGATACGAGGATGCAGTCAGAAATAGGAACAAAACACATCCAGTCACTTAAACCTCAGACAGAGTACCAAGTGGAAGGGACTCAAGTTTTAGGCCACATTACAAAACACACACCAAAGCAATGTACAGGAAAAAGCACCACTGGGCCAGAAAAACACTATACGAAAAACAGTAGGGCCTTAAAAACAAAAGACAACAAGGAGGGCAGGAGATCAGGCTGTGTTGATTGCCTTGATTGTCTCCTCTATCTGACAGAGCGTTGGACACTACGGGAGTCATTTCTGGTCATTGTCTTTTGTTTTGACTGTAACAGTGGGCCAAAACAATAGAAAAAACAACAGAGGATTATAAACAGGAGGCAGGAAGGAGGGCGGGAGGGAGGGCTGTTATGTACTGTCTCTTCCATTCAACACAACACTAGCAGTTGGACCTAATTATCTACGGGAGGATTCTCTCTCTCTCTCTCTCTCTCTCTCTCTCTCTCTCTCTCTCTCTCTCGTTTTTTGTCTGTACTACATTAGAAGGAAGCATCGTGCCGATTGTGTACCCAATTTTTTAACACGAGAGAGAGAGAGAGAGAGAGAGAGAGAGAGAGAGAGAGAGAGAGAGAGAGAGAGAGAGAGAGAGAAAGTGTAAATTTTTCCCTGTAGTACACATCTCAGACACTCCTAAATAAACACACACACAAACACACAAACTTATGTACACAGAACAGGCGAAACTTGGACTGTTACACCCGTAGACTTTCAGAGAGCATAATTTCTTATAAAGCGATTTCATGGGCGACCGAAAGTTAGGTTAGGTCACTTTGGGCAGGGTTTGGTCTGATTAGATAATTTTTGGTTGGGTTGGCTTCAGTTCGACTAGATATAGACGGATGAGGTTAGATTGCTTTAGAATACGTCGGTTTTTATAGGTTTTGGGTTGGGTTTTATTTGGTTGGGTTAGGCTGGGTTAGGTTCGGTTGGATTAGGTCATTTTAGGCTTGACTGGGTTGGGTTAGGTCAGGTATGGTATGGTTAAGTGAGACTGGGTAGGATTAGGTAGGGTTAGATGCGGTTAGGCTGTCAGAATTGGTTAGGTTAGGTATAGGGAGGTTAGGGGAAATTATGAGGTTAAATACAATTAGACTGGGTTAGGTGAGGTTAATTTAGATTAGGTTGGGTTAATTTAGGTTGGATTAGGTCATTCGAGGTTTGGCAGGGTTCAATTCGAGCAAATATTGATAATTTAGGTGAGACTGGGCTAAATTAAATCGGTTTAGATGTGATTAGGTTGATTTGGGTTGGTGAAGGTGAAATAGGTTAATTATGGGTAGGATTAGTGAGATTAGTACAGATTAGATATGGTTAAGAGGGATCCGTGCACCATAGCATTGTCCTTCTCTGGTCAACCTACATTTTCCTTTCACTTTTCTATACATATCTCAATTTCTTTTTTCGACTCATCTTTCCTTGTAGCCTCACTTCATCGTCTCGTTTCTGATTCCCATATTCCAGTCAAGTTTCATATCCTTTTCCTTTTCCCTTTACGTATTTTCATATTTTCATCATTTTTTTTTTTTACTCGTCTACGGATTATTTATATTAAACTTCAGTTCCTCACGGTAATTTCTTTCTCTTTCTCGTTCAGCCAGCCTTGTCGTCCCTCTGTTTTTATACTCACAGTTATACAAACGTTCCTGACTTTCTTCCCTCTCCCCCGAGAGGAGAATGGTGGACTGCTGGAGAAGCGCTACGTAAGCCTGTAATCCATCAGGAGCTGAGGAGGAGCGTGTCTCGTCCCCCGTCCCTCTAGTACACCTGGACGCGCGGATCCCTCCTCCTTGCCCCCTCCATCTGCTCCTGACGAAGTGGAGGAGCCTCTTCCACCTTCACCACCGCGTGCCGCCATCGCTCTCTCTTCTTCTCCCCCTCCACCTAAGGAGAAGAGGAAGAAACAAAAGAAGAAAGGGGGAAAGACCAAGAGCGACCCCTCCTCCGTTGCTCGCCGGATCGAGGCCCTCCTTCCACCACTCTCAGGGACTCGTGATCTCGATGCCCGCACGGATGCGGACCTGGAAGAGCTACTCTGCTGCCTCACGGATCCGATCAACGACGCTGATACACTGCCTCTCGTCTATCAGACTTTGTATCAGAAGATCCGTGAGGCATACATTTCCAACTCCATCTCTCCATCTGAGGAAGCCGCCATCCGTGAGGGCATCGAGTTAGATCCACCACGTGCTGCCCTCGTCAACTACATCGCCACCAGACTGCTCTCTTAACTGCTGAGCCACGCCTGATCCTGTCCTGCCTTGCTGCTTCGTCTTGCAGTTTTTTGTCACCGCTATGCTCTCGTTTGAGAGCTTTTTTTTTGCCATTCCTCTGACGGGCTCTCTGTTTGCCCGTGTCCTCACCTTATTGTGAGGCAAATATCACAAAAAAAAAAAAAAAAAGATCCGCCTTAGATATAACCATATCTCCATACACACACACACACACACACACACACACACACACACACACACACACACACACAAAATACTCTCTAACGGATCTTGCTGGTGAGGAAATGTCTTGATGTAAATGTGGTGGTGTGGGAGGTTGCCATGGTAACACAGTCACCTACAACCAGTCAAGTAAGGATCTTCTTAACGATATATTTTGGATAAGGCTGGTTAATATCCCTTTGAACACACACACACACACACACACACCTGCACATAGCTGCACTTCCACATATCCACACCTCACAATGTCTCCAAAGTCACATGCAGTAGAATATGGCATAGAAGACCCTGGTTGTGATATGATTACCCCAGTGAATCCTGGATCATAAGTCTTTTATTTTATTCTTACTATCTCAAGGCGGTTTTATTTAATACGGTAAATCAGTGGCAGTGACGGTTAACTAAGATATTAATCCATGCGCAGGGGAGACGAACGGCCAGTAACAGGAGTAGCCAACAGAGAGCTATGTGGCATTTCTTTACTGCAGTGTGTCACCATATCCCGCCCCACACCACCACACATCCCCGCCAGTCCCTCTCTACTCACCAGTCTTCGAAACGATCTAACATAATCTTTCCAGAGTCAGGAAATGTAGATGTTGATACAAATTAACTTGAAATACAATTATGCCTGAGTTTCTCTCCTCATCTGAGCATGACATCCAATAACTGGTATTTTGTGTAATTACCCTTTTCGTTATTAACTAACAGTAAACTCCCAGCCCAAAAGCAGTCAAGATAGAGAGTTCCCACACCCAACATCACTTCAAAATCTCTTTACCCAAAATCTCGTGGCGAATGACGTGCAAGATTTTCGCATAATTCTCTGTACGTAGAGCGAATAACATGCTAGTTTATGGAATACAGGAGTCTGCCACAACTCTCCATTGAGGATAAGAATGGTTAAAGGAAAAAAACGTAGACAGAGGCCAGTGGGAGAAGGCTGTGGTATTGGACTGTTGGGGGTACTATCGATGTTTTCACTGCCTTTTTTTCTCATATACTGAGTGAAACTAAAGCTTTATTAATCCTCAGATACGCACATCATTGTTAACTGACGTGATCTGGTACGAGTATGGCTGAAAACAAAATATGTAATCAGAAAAGCGACCAGAAAAAAAAAAAATCGTTGTTTCTGCTACTAGTGGATGTTATTAGTCAACCGAGAAAGCCCGATGAAGGTATGTGTTTGGCCAGGTTTATCTATCTATCTATCAGTCTGTCTACCTGACCGCCTGCCTCTCTGCCTTTTCTGCCTCCCTGCCTGCCAGCCTGTCTGTTAGCAAGATTACAAGGAAAAGTCAGCAGATTATCTTATTTCTTTATTTAGATTTTGAATTTACCATTCTATACAAACTCTTACGAACTTGGGAACGTTGTCGCTGGAATCCAAGCAGGAAGAGTCAGCGGACAGTGACTAATTTTTCGCAGTTACCCATCCATTTTACTGCTTTCTCTGAATAGGGCCACCCCGACTTAATCTGTTGCGTCAGAAAAGGTGCGCGAGGAAGTCAAGCGAGCAGATCATCTCTGTCATTAGACTTTGAGTTAGGTTTGGATGAAGTAATTCGTTTTTCTTATAGCATTCAGTAAAAGGTCAAGGGTAAAAGACAAGGATAAAGGTTCAGTCAGTCGTCATGTCCGAGTGAGAGGCTCATCAATTTCGAAGCATTGTGATGAACAAGCAATAAACAGAACGTCAGAAGCAGACTCCGTGGAGAGAGTGCATCAGTAGGCTACATAACGTCTACGCGATTATTTTATTTTCTGTTATCATACTTCAGAACCACAGGTGTTTAGTGATAAAGTGGACGGGTGTTTCAACCGATTGTGTGGCGCGAGTGTTGTTGGCGTCACTTCATATGCTGGTGGTTAGATTTTGCTGCATTATCCCGCCATTGTCCTCCTGTCTGTGATCTGTCGCCTTGTTCCCACTGCACCCACCAAAGGTATGCTGTTTGACTTTATTAATTCTGTACCCATTTTACTCAAACTTGGCCTAAAATTTTCCTCTCTCCAACTTGAATACTGAGTTGTAGCAATAGATTAATACTAGAATATGTAAGTCACTAAAAAGTGCCATTGAAGAGGAGCCGTAGCGCTGCCCTTTTCTGTCAATGGCCCATGTGAAGTAAGCGGCAAAAGGACGAAAATCTGGGTCAAGTTACCCTGAAAAAAAGTAGTATAATGCAGGATACTATGATATTCTAGGAAGTTGTCGACAGTTGAGAGTTGTTTGTGGTTTGCAATAGCGAGACAGGCAGAAAGACACACAGACAGAAGACAGACAGACGCATGGCAAGGAGACAGGAAAGGGGAGACGAAGCGTGGCGTTATTATTAGTGTAGTTGACTTCATAGCACATTATACTTGTGCCCTAACTTTAAAAGCATGTCTTCTCATATACAGCCAAGGTCCTTTGACGAGTAGTGAACTAACAGACAGACAGAAATACAGACACACACACACACACACACACACACACACACACACACACACACACACACACACACACACTGCAACCACATCAAACCATACACCCCCCCACCCCACCTACACACAACACATCCACACACACACACACACACACACACACACACACACACACACACACACACACACACACACACACACACACACACACACACACACACACACACACACTGCAACCACATCAAACCATACACCCCCCCACCCCACCTACACACAACACATCCATACACACACACACACACACACGCATTCTGGTATGGAGCTTGGTAGCAGGGAAATGTGTGTATGTCTGCGATGGTGTGGTAAGGTGGGCAGGTTGCCATGGTAACACAGACTCCCTGCACCAGCCAAGCTAACACCACGAGTATTGCCCACTGAGTCTCACACTTTATATAAAACATTTTGTACTCATATTTAATGCCAATATTGCCGTTTGTTCATCACAGTTTGGTAGAACATACTCGGATCTAATTTGTAAAAACGATCAATGAATATCAATGTTTTCTGTGGCAAGAAATGAAGTGAAAAAGGTGTTTGGTGGTGGGGTGGAGTGGGTGTCTAGCGGTGCATTGTGGTGAGACACAGATGCACTCACAGGCACATATTTACACACACACACACACACACACACACACACACACACACACACACACACACACACACAGTACTCTCTAATGGAACTTGCTGGTGGGAAATGTGTTTATGTTACTGTGGTGGTGTGGGAGGTTGTCATGGTAACACACAGACTTCCTTTGCAATTTATTTTTTAATCGGGCTGGTAAAGAGAGCTGTATAATCATGAGAGTTAATAGCGACAGCATTAACACTCTCAGAGTAGTATGACTCACTCTCAACTTAATGCTGTCGCCAAGAAGTACCTGGAATAGAATGCCAGAGTTACCCCTACCATGGAAGGGCCCTGGTACCATCTAGTGGTTGTAAAAGTAGCTGGACAAGTTTCTCGTCTTGGTAGGCGTCGCTGCTTGGCTACTTTTGCTAGTGGCCGTATGACAGTGGAAGGACGAGGGTGTGTGTGTGTTGCTGTTGCATCATTCCCCTGAGGTAAGTGTTGGCTATTTGCTGTTTTTAGCCATTAAGGTGACTACATTAGGACACAAGGATATCGCACTGACAGCCAGGAAGTATCATGGCCAAAAGAAATAATACCTATGAGGCTACTAGACGTAATTCTGATGAGACAAGGGGGATGTTAGTGTGAGGGAGATGAGGAGGCCTTGTAGTCCAGTGCTGTCGTTTTGTGGAAAATCGTCTGCTAATGTGGAAAAACAAATGAACGACGAGCATGGATGTGGGCAGGCGGACGTCATTCCACACTAATTGTTCACGTTATTTTGTAGGAATAAGGGGGATTTTGTCATGATTGGGAGGAACTAACATGTATTGTTATTCAGACCCTTCACGGTTAAACCAACGAATATGTAGCGTTTGTCTATAATACTGTCAATTAAAACAAGGAAGAATACGTCGTGGAACAGTCTACCTCTACCCACCCGGCGATATCATTAAGAAAAAAAATAATTATTATTTACAAGACACGTTGGGTCTGGTTAGTACTTGGATGGGTGACCGCCTGGGAACACCAGATGCTGTTGGCATCCCTACGTGTCAAGTGGGGTTGGTGGAGGATTAGTGCCCCTCCCTGTAAAACAATTAACTCTAAGCCCTTGGCCACCCCGTTTGGGATACATGGCGTCTGGCAATGAATGAATGAATGAAGACACGTGCCAACCATTAGCAGTGCACACTTACTTTGTAATATTAAAGAAATACCGAAACAATGTTGTAAATCGTGTACAGTTGATATACTAGAAAACTTGGATGTGGATAAACTTACTTGTCTCTTGGCTGGTTATTAATCAACATTTGCTGACTTATTAACTCTCTTAATCATTTAACGTCCTTACACTTGAATCATAATAGGTCTGACATCATTAATTATACCCTATCTTCCAGTATTCACAGTATACCAAATTTTCTGGTAGTTATACCAACAATACATCCTCTGTCATCCTGGTTACTAAACGAGACCGTGTGCAATAATGACGTCACAACCAGTGTGCAATTGACGGCAACTCTGCCTTGTACCGCCTCAATGTTGGTGTCTCAGCACCAGTGAAATAGCAGTGTGAGTGTCGTCCTGTTGATTCTCATGCCGATCAGACTGGTGGACCAGGTTTGCCTGCCCCCTTGTCCCTGTCCACCCAACAGTACAGTTTGGCACCTGAATGTAAACTGATAAGTGCGATTCAGATTTCAGAGGGACAGTGTGATGGAAAAAAAATATTGTATGTAAGTTATTTTGTTCTGAAGCGCGCTCATGCACACACACACACACACACACACACACACACACACACACACACACACACACACACACACACACACACACACACGTACACACACACACGTACACACACACACGTACACACACACACGTACGCGTATATTGTGGTGGTGTTCCTTCATTTTACCAAGGCCGAGATAGTCGTTTTTTTTGCAGCTTATTTGTGGTAGTTCAGTGAAAGAAATAGACAAACTTACAGCTCTACATCATTTCCATACCACTTCTTCATGACTAGCACCATTCTAGTGTTAACCCATTGTCACAACACAAAATTTAAGAAAGAGATTGCAATTTTACGTCAAGTTAGAGTGAACAGGGTATAGTAGTGATGCTGCAACACACGTATATTTGTCCTCTTGTTTACAGGTCAGTCCACACGCAGTCCTTAGGTCACGTCTTCCACAGAACAGGTAACGGATGGACAGCCAGCGCAACTAAATGGTAGACCAGAGATGGAGTGAGAGGATGAGGCACACAGAGAACAAGATAGAGATGATACTCGCAGATCCACCGAGCTGGGACGGAACGAGTTAACAACCAAAGGATCGGAGTGGAGACAGGTGAGAGGGGTCCTTATCCTGCAGTGGTGTGTCACAGGCTGATGATGATAATGATAATGATGCTGATGATTATAATACAGCTACTACTGGCGATAGCGGTGAGGATTTAACCTATGTACGAACTAACAGAAATGGGATGAATATGGTGATGATGATGATGATAACTGTGATGTTGAAACTCCTGTACCAATTAACTAAGCTGGGATTATTGTGATGATGATGATGATGATGATGAAACTATATACTCGATGAAACAGCTGGGATGATGACAGTTATGATGATGATGACAGTGATGATGACGATGATGACGATGATGTGACTCCTGTACAAATTGTTCAATTAGATTAGAAGGCAGTGATGAATATAATGATAAAGGTGATGACTGATGTAACATCTGTTCCACATCTTTAACAGTGTTGGCATGACAATAACATGCTGCTGATGATGATGATGATGATTAGGACGACGAGGAAGATGATGATGATGATTACCACAACGAAGATGAAGACGACAACGACGATGATGACGACGACGACGACGATCTTCAAGTCACTGGCTGTCACATCCTCCTTTCCTTTTCGTTTAACCTCAAATGTTTTGGTGACTGGGCATGTGTGTGTGTGTGTGTAATTCACCGGGTCGGTCAGGATCACTTGATGGTCGTGATCGTCAGCTTTTACCCTCGCGGAAGGGAGCTGAGAGCTCATAGTGTCCGATCTAAGAGCAAGGCTGTGACCTTCACACACGCACACACCCGTCCCCTTGCTCTAGGGGGACAGTAACCACCCACTTCGTCAGTGAAACTTTTCGCAACCTGAGCGAGGCGCGAACTCCCGTCCACCAGTTGGCAAGCGAGAATGTTACCACTGCACCAGCGAGCTGTGTGTGTGTGTGTGTGTGTGTGTGTGTGTGTGTGTGTGTGTGTGTGTGTGTGTGTGTGTGTGTGTGTGTGTGTGTGTGTGTGTGTGTGTGTGTGTGTGTGTGTGTGTGTGTGTGTGTGTGTGTGTGTGTGTGTGTGTGTGTGTGTGTGTGTGTTGTTGTGTGTGTGTTGTTGTGTGTGTGTTGTTGTGTGTGTGTGTGTTCATGCTTGTTTATGTACGAGTAAATCTTGGATGATGAATCTATAGTCAGTTACATGGCATAATTATTTTCACACATTCAATCTTTAATTTCAAGGTTGAATTTTAGGTCAAAATATAGGACCTTTTACCCATAGAGTTACGAGACACTTAAGCAATATTCTGAAAAGCTTATTACATCCCATAGATCACATAACAGGGTTTGATAAGTCACTGATCACCGTCTCTTTATGTATCGTTAGGAAGTGGATGAATATGAGTGTTTGATATAATACGTATATATTGGCCTTAATTTAAATGAAAGAATTAACCTCACAGAATTATGCTCTTTTAATTTTAAGGATACAACACATGATTTTCTACATTTTATCACAGTAGCTCTAGGACCGGCCCTGCCCGTCTGCTTCTCACTAACCATTTTCGGATGAGAGGTGTTGTACTCATATAGGCTTTAGTGATTATAGTGAAGCCAAGTTACGTTCTACCAGTCCCACACATTGTCACACACCATCACCCTCTCACACCACACCATACCATACCACCCTCCCACACCGTATCACACCACACCATACCATACCACCCTCCCACACCGTATCACACCACACCATACCATACCACCCTCCCACACCGTATCACACCACACCATACCATACCACCCTCCCACACCGTATCACACCACACCATACCAGTCTCTCACACTACACGACACGAAATCACACTCTCACACCACACAAAACCACCCTCCCACACCATACCACACCACAAAAAATCATCCTCCCACACCACACCACATATAAGCACCCTCCCACACCACACCACACCTCACTACACAACTCTCCCAACACCATAGCACACAACCCCCCCCCACCACACCACACCACACCACACCACACCACACCAAAGAGATTAACCTGAGGGGCCTGGAGCTCCCGCATCTATTAATTCTGAGCTTGTTTCCAGGTAACTCCACACACACACACACACACCTCAGGTGACGTCTTTCACAGAAGAGATAACAGAAGGACAGCGAGCGTAACTGAATGGCAAGCCAGAGATGGAGTGAGAAGAAGAGGTGCACAGAGAACAAGATGGAGAGATCATATGATGCATATCTACCGAGCAAGGACGGAACAAGCTAATAATCAATGGATCAGAGTGGAGAAAGGTGAGAGGGTCCTTATCATGCAGTGGTGTGTCACAGGCTGATGGTGATGATATTGATGATGATAATGATGTTGATGCTGATGGTGGTGATGCTTTAACATCTCAACGTATGAAGTTACAGAATGCACAGTGAGGCTGCATAGCCAGGAAATGGAGAATATGAATGCATTTAAATATTTATGTAATGTGATGAATATGGATGGAAGATTAGAGGATGACGTGACTGGAATGATACGTCAGGGAAGGAGGGTTGCTTATTCTCTAAAAAGCAGTGGTTAGGAAGAGGGAACTGAAGATGAAAGTATGAAAAAAAAAAGGGCACTGCATGCTGTGATTCCCACTTTAAAGTATGGAAGTGAAGCTTGGATCTTGTTGAAAGGACGCAAGTCAAGAGTGAGAGCGGTGGAAAAGAGCTACTTGAGAGGAGCATGTGGAATTTCATAGAGAGACAGACAGACAAATGGGCAGATGAAGGAGCGTTGTGATGCTGATGTGGATGAGACTGAAAGCGTTAAGAGAAACACTCCGAGATGGTTTGGCCATGTGGAGAAGATGGCGAATAAGAAAATGACTAGAAGAGTGCACATGAGTTAGCTGGAAGGATAGAGGGGGATGGAGAGACCGACGATGAGATGGAGGGAAAGAGTAGAAACATATGACTGGGATACTTGAGCTAAATGGTAGAGGACAGTACATCATGAAGGCGATTTGCTTGTGGTCACCCCTTACGGGATTAAGGCGTCTGGCTATAGATAAACAGATAAAGATAAATACAGTAGGCTAGATAGATAGGTAGGTGATGATGATAATATGATAATGATGATGATGATGAGAATGGTAATGATAATGAGAATGACGGTGTAAATAATGATGATGATGATAATGACGACGACAGCTATGATGATGATGAGGAGGAGGATATTGATGATGATTTTTGTCGGCAGGTGGAAGGACGAAACAGCAGGAACTCTACCATCGGTCCAAGCATCCACGATTCCACATCCATCCATCCATCCATCCATCTTGCTTGATGTTAAAAGCTAAGTCTATTTAACCTAAGTAGTACCAATTGCTTCTTCATAAGCTTTCCAGCTGTCTGAACAGATCTGCAGTAGCTTTTAACTTCTAGAATAACTCGGTTCTGGTGCTCAGTTTGGTGCTTTTATTTTCATTTTATCAGAACTGGCGCGGTAAATTTTGAGAAAAGTCCCTCAAGTAACTCCTGTTATTTTTTTACTAGGTTTCTAATGCTGTCCATAGATCCGTTGTTGCTTTAATAGTTTCCTAGACAACATAGTCTTGGCGCTGTTCTCTGCCACCCTATTATACCATGTCCTATAGTGTTCTCATTCGCTTGCTCTCTACGCTCACTCGCTTGAACAATAAGTCACTGAAGAAAAGGTGGCATAAAGCCCCCTAAGCCGCCACAGTATTATTACCCTCGGTATGCAGTCCGTTCCCTGCGGCCTTGTAACTTTGTGTACCCGAAGCACTTACAAAATAACTTGCAGTAATTTTCCTTTCGTAACTATACTCGTTTTACTTTAACTTGGCCTGAGTTATTGTTGTTGTTCTTGTTACATCTTAGGCTCCTCTGGATGTGAACCCAGTGCTATGTTGAAGGACTGTATGTGTTGTGGTAGTGTGGTGCAGGGAGTGAGTGGGTGTGCTGTGGTGTGGGGATGCCACTTTGCAGTATGAGCACAGGGGATTGTATGTGTGTTATATTTTGTGTTAGTATTGTAGCAGGGAAGGTTGGTGTGCTCGTGTCTCTGGGTTCGGTAGTGTCTGAAGGGTGTATGGCTGGTGGTGGCACATGAAGGATGCTGTTTGGTAGAAAGTTTTGGCTGGCTGGGGTGTCTGCCTGTTTATGTATGTGTTTGGTATAGAAAGTTTTGGCTGGCTGGGGTGTCTGTGTGTTTATGTATGTGTTTGGCAGAAAGTTTTGGCTGACTGGGGTGTCTGTGTGTTTATGTATGTGTCTGGGAAGTGTAGAGTCGGGTGGAGGAGGGGATATGTTGCTAAGATAATCTGTGTAGTGTTGGGTGGTTGTTCGATTTTGTTTCTTTGTGGAGAGGATGATGCAACATAAGGTTACAAAGGTGGGACGGATCTTGAGCTGAAGTGATGAACTGTGTGCCTCTCATATTCACTTGGTCTCTGACTGAAATTAGTTATGTTTCTTGGTGTAGGCTGTCAGTACATGTGGTCTTAGTGTCTTCTGCTATCAAGGTATTGTTTTCTGTTCTTTAAAGCTCCTTCGTGTTTGTGTTGGGTAAGATTAGGGCTCAGCTTGTGCAACAGCAATTCACGGTTCTTTTAATGTATTACTTATAAGTGGAGGATGGAGTTGGGATGTATATGAGAGAGGGTGTGTGTGAATTAGGGGGAGTGATGCAGAATGACAGGGGACAGGGTGGCATAGAGGAGACTTGTTTGTGGCCACCTCTTACGGGATTAAGTCGTCTGGCTATAGATAGATGGATAGACAGATAGCTTATAGTTTCCATACAGTTTGCCGAGTAGTAGCGATAGTTATCACTAGAATATGATGTTAGTCACGAATGAGTGCTGTGGAAAGAATGTGGGGCTGTAGTATTGTCTACTTCTGCTACTGATCTACCTGATATTCTGGTATGCTTTAAATAAAACTCTGTGCCAAGTTAAAGTGAAAGGCGTGTATGTTTGTGTAGCAGGAACAAGAGACAAGGAGGTATTCTGTGGCCTGTTTTCTTTGTGCTTCCTACAAGACACAGTAATAGTTATGACGGGGCATTGGTGGCAAGTTTGTGAGTCAGCACACACTTACGGCCTCTCATTATACAAGGTGGTCCATATATTACGCCACCCAGTTCTTGTGTGTTGCGGTCACGGCTCAGTGAACATTACCAGTGTCTACCCTGCATCATTATCTATTTCCCACAACCCTCTTCAGGCTTAGCTTTATAATATAGGCTTTAATTTAGGTCCACTGATTGCATGGTGGAGAATTCCCATAACCTTTTTTATGCTTACCTGTATATCATTGTATTGTATAATCTTTTATGTCCACGATCACAAGGTTGAGTAGTAATTTGGTGAAGCGATCAGAATGTCTTAGCTCATCACAAAAGCCGTCCCCAGAGCACACAAGGCTGCAGAGCGCAATATACTTATCACCTATATTAAGTCAAAGCCACAGTTTAAAAGGTAATGAAACAAGACAGAAAATTTAAGTTTTCATTATTAACACTTCAGTATAGAATACATTAACAGAGACAGCAATATAAAATATGCATTCAAAAGTAGCATTTGTCCACAGAACATCCTGGAGGGGAGCGACCCGACTTGCAAGGCAGATCACACCATCACCACCAGGCTTCTCTTGGTAGGTCAGGGCAGATCACCAGCAGCAGCAGCAAGTCATCTCACGGCTGGGAAAGACACGACACCCTGCCGCCGCCGCTGCCGCTGCCGCCGCCGCCACCACCACCACCACCACCACCACCACCACCACCAGGCATCTCAGAGTAGGGGAAGACACCACACCACCGTCAGGCTTCTCACGGCAGGGCAGATCAAACTTCAGCAGGGTATGACAAGGGTGGCAAGGAAGCAGGGTCAAGGCAGCAGACTCCAGCACGACCTGTGGACCAGATGTGTATTAGTTCAAATCAGTGTTAGCTTTAGTTATTTAATTTTCTATCTATCTCTATCTATTGCCAGACGCCTCAATCCCGTTTGGGGTGGCCACAAACAAATCGCCTCCAAGTCGCCCTGTCCCCCGCCATTTCACTGCCCTGCTCCCAACTCACACCCCCGTCTTTCATATACCTCTCCACCCCATCCCTCCATCTCATCCTCGGCCTCCCCCTCCCTCTTCCCCCCTCCACCTCACTCACATACACTCTCTTCGTCAGTCTTTCACCCTCCATCCTCTCCACATAGCCAAACCACCTCAGTGTGTTCTCATAACGCTTCCTATCACATCCACATCCACACCACAACGCTCCTTTATATCCTCATTCGTCAGCCTGTCTCTCCATGTGACTTCACAGGCTCCTCTTAAATAACTCATTTCCACTGCTCTCACTCTTGACTTGTGTCCTTTAAACAACGTCCAAGCTTCACTTGCATACGTTAGAGTTGGTATCACAATACTGTCATGTAGTAACTTTTTCACTTCCATGCTCACTTCCCTGTTTCTTATCACTGCTTTCAAAGAACCAGCAACCTTTCTTCCCTGCTGTACCCTTTCAAGCACTTCACCCTCCAAACCTCCATCCTTACTCATCACACTGCCCAAGTACTTAAACGTACTCACATTTTCCAATTCCTCACCATCCAACCTCGCTGTACATTCACTGACTTCACCTCTCTCAAAGACTATCACTTTACTCTTCCCTACATTCACCTTTAGATTCCGTTTCTTGCACACTCTCCCAAACTCATCCACCAAGCCTTGCAGCTCCCCTTTGTCTTCACCCAACAACACAGTATCATTTGCAAACAACAGTACAGGGAGTTTCCAAACACTACCCTCTCTCACCATGGCCACTCCAACATCCACTACCCTACCTTGTACCTCTTTTATTACCCCATCCATGTACAGATTGAACAACCATGGAGACATGACACATCCCTGTTTCAACCCAACTTTCAAAGAGAAAAATTCACTTAGTTCACCATCCACACGCACTGCAGCCTTCGCACCATCGTACATACTCTTCACAGCATTCAACAACTTCCCATCTACTCCATATATTCTTAACACTTTCTACAATGCTTGTCTATCCACCCTGTCATATGCTTTCTCCAAATCCATGAAAGCCGCATACAACTTCTTTCCCTTCTCTAGAAACTTTTCCACTCAAGATCTAAGAATGAATATCTGATCTACACAACCTCTTCCCTTCCTAAAGCCTCTCTGTTCTTCTCCAACTAATTTCTCTGTTCTTTCTCTAACTCTGTCAATAAGTATCCTACCATACACTTTTCCTATTATACTAAGAAGACAAATGCCCCTTTGATTACCACACACTTCTTTTTCCCCTTTTCCTTTGTACAAGGGAATAATTATACCTGACTTCCAATCCTCCAGGACTCTACCTTCCTCCCAGGCCAATCTGCACATCTTCCACATCCATTCTACTACTATCTCTCCCCCATGCTTCAGCATTTCACCACACTCTCCATCAATTCCTGAGGCTTTCCCCGATTTAACTTTCTTCATTGCTTCCACAACTTCTATCCTACTGATTTCTTCCTGTCTTCTCACCTCCCTCCTCCTCCCAGCCATTCCCCAGCCACTTATACTCGCATTACTTCCATCCTCTATGTTCAACAATTCCTTAAAGTGTTCTCTCCATCTGCTCATTTTTTCTCCCTTCTCCACTAGTAATCTACCATTTTTATCTTTCACTCCCCTGGTAACTTCACTTCCACCCTGTCTTACTCTTTTCACCTCTTTCCAGAACGTTTTCTTACAGTCCCTCCACTTTACACTCAAATTCCTTCCAAATTCCTCATCCACTCTCTTCTTACTCTCTCTTACTAATCTTTTAACCTCTTTCTTTCTTTCTACATATAACTCTCTCTTCCGCCTCTCAACTTCTTCCACGCCCCTATTTCTCATCCATTCATTGTATGCTTTCTTATTTTGTGCCACAGCCTGTCTCACCTCTTCAGTCCACCACGCCGTTCCTTGCACCCCCCTCCGTCTTCTCTTCCTTCCACACACCACATCACATGCTGCACATATTTCTTCTGTAAATATCCTACACACACCTTCCACGTCTCCCATCTGCTCCAATTCATATTTGCCCAATCGTTCCTCTACTTCTCTCTTATACTCTGCCTTTTTCTCATCCTCTTGTAACCTTTCCACTCTCCTTGCAACTACTCCTTCCTCTCGTCTTTCCCTTCTTCTGTTCCTCCATCTTACTTGAATCCTAATTCTGGCCACCACCAAGTAGTGGTCAGAAAGTCCACTCCCCCAACCTCTATACACTCTTGCATCCTTTACACATCTTCGCATCCTTTCATCCACACACACATAATCAATCATTGCCTTCCTTTCATTCAGTTCACCACCCACCCTTCTCATCACTCGCCATGTATACCTGTGGATCATTTTATGCCTGAAGAGGGTATTGGCTATCACCAACCCCCTCCCAGCACAAATGTCCACTAACGCACTCCCATTCTCATCTATCTCAGCAGGCACACCCCACTCACCAACTATTCCATCCACCTTCACATTCCCAACTTTACCATTCATATCACCAATCAAAAACACTCTCTCATTCCTTCCAAACTTTTCCATGCACACTTCCACATTTGTCTAGAACTCTTCTCTCACTCTTATAGCACGATCTTGCGTTGGTGCATACACACACACAATCGCCCACATTTGTATTCCAACTTTCAACTTTACCCACACAATCCTTGACGCAACTGATCCATACTGTCTTATGCTACTCTTCCATCTTTTACTCACAACTATACATACTCCTTCCTTTGCCCTCTCATTCTCACCTACTGCACATATACCCCATCCATACTCCCATTCTCTCACACTTTCTCCTCACCATTTTGTTTCAGTTATTCCACATACATCCACTTTCGCACCCTCAAGCACCTGGACAATCTCTCTCTCTTTCACCAATATTTTATCCAAATTTCCCATACAGGGTGTTGCATGAAATGTTTGACAATCTTCAGAAAGTTGTTCTTGGGGCAATTTTGAGTTAAAAATTGCTGCATCAACCTGGGCTAATTTCTCGTCTATTATGCTCAGGTTCTGTAGGGAATGGCAGCAGATTAGAGACTGGTATCGCAAAATTTTATCCCCTGCCACCACCACCAGGCCGTTTATTTTTAAATCCCCTTGTAAAACTGTAGAGATATATCGGCAGGACAGTAAATAGTGATCCTACTCTGGTACTCTGTATGGAATTTCAGAGAGAGAGATGATGATGCCACTGATTCATGGGGTTATCTTTAATTTAACAAGAAACACTTTACTTACCTCTCTATTCAGTTTGCACGAAAATTAATGTTTAAAAGACTGATAATATATTCACGAAATTTTCTTCTTAAAATTTAATAAGTCTATCTATCTATCTATTGCCAGACGCCTCAATCCCGTTTGGGGTGGCCACAAACAAATCGCCTCCAAGTCGCCCTGTCCCCCGCCATTTCACTGCCCTGCTCCCAACTCACATCCCCCTCTCTCATATACCTCTCCACCCCATCCCTCCATCTCATCCTCGGCCTCCCCTCCCTCTTCCCCCTCCACCTCACTCACATACACTCTCTTCGTCAGTCTTTCACCCTCCATCCTCTCCACATGGCCAAACCACCTCAGTGTGTTCCTCATAACGCTTCCTATCACATCCACACCACAACGCTCCTTTATATCCTCATTCGTCAGCCTGTCTCTCCATGTGACTCCACAGGCTCCTCTTAAATAACTCATTTCCACTGCTCTCACTCTTGACTTGTGTCCTTCCAACAACGTCCAAGCTTCACTTGCATACGTTAGAGTTGGTATCACAATACTGTCATGTAGTAACTTTTTCACTTCCATGCTCACTTCCCTGTTTCTTATCACTGCTTTCAAAGAACCAGCAACCTTTCTTCCCTGCTGTACCCTTTCAAGCACTTCACCCTCCAAACCTCCACCCTTACTCATCACACTACCCAAGTACTTAAACGTACTCACATTTTCCAATTCCTCACCATCCAACCTCGCTGTCCATTCACTGACTTCACCTCTCTCAGAGACCATCACTTTACTCTTCGCTACATTCACCTTTAGATTCCGTTTCTTACACACTCTCCCAAACTCATCCACCAAGCCTTGGAGCTCCCCTTCGTCTTCACTCAACAACACAGTATCATCTGCAAACAACAGTACAGGGAGTTTCCAAACACTATCCTCTCTTACCAGGGCCACTCCAACATCCACTACCCTACCTTGTACCTCTTTTATTACCCCATCCATGTACAGATTGAACAACCATGGAGACATGACACATCCCTGTTTCAACCCAACCTTCAAAGAGAAAAATTCACTTAGTTCACCATCCACACGCACTGCAGCCTTTGCACAATCGTACATACTCTTCACAGCATTCAACAACTTCCCATCTACTTCATATATTCTTAACACTTTCCACAATCCTTGTCTATCCACCCTGTCATGTGCTTTCTCCAAATCCATGAAAGCCGCATACAACTTCTTTCCCTTCTCTAGAAACTTTTCCACTAAAGATCTAAGAATGAATATCTGATCTACACAACCTCTTCCCTTCCTAAAGCCTCCCTGTTCTTCTCCAACTAATTTCTCTGTTCTTTCTCTAACTCTGTCAATAAGTATCCTACCATACACTTTTCCTATTATACTAAGAAGACAGATGCCCCTATGATTACCACACACTTCTTTTTCCCCTTTTCCTTTGTACAAGGGAATAATTATACCTGACTTCCAATCCTCTGGGACTCTACCTTCCTCGCAGGCCAATCTGCACATCTTCCACATCCATTCTACTACTATCTCTACCCCATGGTTCAGCATTTCACCACACATTCCATCAATTCCTGGGGCTTTCCCCGATTTAACTTTCTTCATTGCTTCCACAACTTCTATCCTACTGATTTCTTCCTGTCTTCTCACCTCTCTCCTTCTCCCAGCCATTCCCCAGCCACTTATACTCGCATTACTTCCATCCTCTATGTTCTCTATGTTAATAAGTAAATGTTTAATTTGAAGTGTGACGTCACTGGTGCATTGTGGGAGCAACGTTGAGAGATGCTGGAGATGAGTGAAGATTTTATTCTTTACGGTGTTAGTCTACTTCTTATTATGGTAATTCTTATGCCCATGTGTTTATCAGTGTTTGCTGTCATTATCGAGAGGTGTAGTCGGTTGATGTAAGTTGTAATTATTAGCTATAAGGATGATATACGGCGGTGTGTATCTCCAGGTGACCAAGATGTCCCTTTAAACTCGAGTAAGCAGTGCTACTTAAATCCCCCGATATTCACACCATCTGTTTAGGTTTTAAGGTCGAATGTGATCCTGTACATGGGCAGGCATAGTAGGTTAATTGGCTGGAAAAAATAAATAATTGGCTGGAAAAAATGAGGGGATGTGTGTAAAAACTAATGGGTAGTTTGTTTACATCGGGGATATAAACTCCATGAGTCCCTTTAACTCTTGCAATCCCTGTGATGCCCTTTTCAGTTTATTCATAGTGCCAGAATGCAATTTTATTCAACTTATGCAAAGTCTCTGCTATTGCAGGAGTTCAGTGAGGCTGTGCCTAACCCCTACACTTCCAGAAGTCTATACAAAGCTAAATATAATCATGAGATGGCATGAAAAAAAAAAAATCCCTGCTCTGTGAGTTAAACTAGTGAAGACTGAAGGTATTAACATGTGTAGGAGAGAGACTGGATAAAGCCTGATTGGAGATATAGTATATTGAACTGGAAGGACTGCATACCTTACATCCTTCATTAGCCATTGCTGCTACCTTTAAATAAGAATTATCATACTGAAGGTAATTACTAGCAGCCTTCATTAACATATTACTGTACTGTAATTAGGAGAGAGGTTTCATAAGTTGATTGGAAGTCAGGAGACAGCAGGAATATACCATTACTGTTGAGGGGGATGAATTTGTGTTTAGGCTATGATATAGGAAGCATATCTCAGAATATGGATGTACAAGGTTAATCATATCTTGTATAGTACTTACACTTTCAGATTTGATAGCTTTTCCTTTTGTAATCTTTACTGAATGATGCAATCAGTTCATGATTACACATTATATAATCTCAGACTTCATCTGTGTCATTGTAGTTGGCTCACCTTGACAAATTTTAGTCCTTCTGCTGCTTAGTTCCTGTATCTAAGTGGCAGAATAAGACGGTATTATGGTTTTGCATCCTCCCCATAGATCTTCATTGTGATTTGCATGATAATCTAGTCTTTATCTCTAGAAACAGCTCAGCATTCAAGGTGGAGAGATGCCAGGTTTTTGTCAGTTTAGGGTGGACATGTAGTCCATATGGTTTGTCTTTATTGTTTTATGTCTTCATTATTATTATTATTATTTTTTTTTTACTGTGGATCAAATTTAGCGATTCATCTCTTCCGTTTATAAATCGGTACAACAGATAGGCTTTCATTCTCAGAGTATGACCACAGAGTACTGTACTGTCTTCCTGTGCAGTGTATATTTTGTCATTTGTACTCTCATTATACGTTTCATTAAAGAATTTGTATCATATGTTTAGTTTCTGTGTCACTCAGTGTGTTAAGTTTATGTAATATATGGTTAATCGTTTAAGTCCTGCCGTTGGATAGCAGTCTAAGTTGCAGTTTTTACTTTTTCCCTTTATATAAGTAGCAACTGCTCTATATTCTTTCCATAGCACTTGTTCATGATTAGCATTAAACTGCAGGCTTAGGTATTCCAAGTAGCTTAGGAAATTTCGAGATATCTCCTCCTAAAGCGACATTAAACTCAATTGTCATGTACCTATTAGTCTGTGCATGTTGTTCAATTTCCCATTTTTTGTAACATGTAAAGAAATAAAATACAGTAGAAGTTTTAGCCAATATACTAGTGGGGCCGCGGTAGCATGGTCAGCATGGTGCTGGCCTGCTGATCAGGAGGACCCGGGTTCAAGTCCCGGTGTGATAGAGGTTTCTTTAAAATGTGGCTGAGGGAAGTTTGTGTAGCAGGCTTTCCTTAAAACCACAAGGCCCCATACTTACACTTCAGCTCACACACACCAAGACACTTACACACACTACTACATACACACACCAAGACACACATACACACACTGCTACATACACACATCAAGACACACACACAAAACCCGTACATAACCACAGCCACCTTCACACAGTAGACACACACTACTACATACATACACACATCAAGGCACACATGACACGTACACAGCTACCTTCACACAGCAGACACACCACACACACACACAGAGGGAGGGACAGACACACCACAGGCAGACAGAGAAGGGTATATACAAAACACAGGGAGTGAGAGAGGAGGGGGTTTTATTAAAAAGTCCAATTTTGGTATACCTCCTGTGGCAAAATTGATATAGCCCCCCCTTTAATATTTTTTGGATATTTTCATTTAGTGCCCCCCAGGCCCCAGACCCACTCGGTTGAACCAAATTGTCTGGCGTCAGCTGGAACATGATGCTAGAGTTATGTCGGTCATGCGGGGGTTAATGGTGACAGTGTAGTAACTGTCAGGCTCCTATGACTCACTTAGCCGAACAAAATCGTCTGTCAGCTGGAATGGAATACTAGAGTTGTCCCAAGCACCAGAGGGTTAAGAATCTTAACTCTTTGGTGCTTGGGACAACTCTAGTACCCCATTTCAGCTGACTCAGACGATTTTATTCGACTGAGTGAGTCATAGGAGCCTGACAGTGTCAATACCGTCACCATTAACCCCATCACGACCGAAATAACTCTAGCATCATGTTCCAGCTGACGCCAGACAATTTGGTTCAGCCGAGAGAGGATCCTAGGATCCTGAGAGACATTATAACATCACAAACAAAATACAAAATGCCTTCCCTCCATCTTGAACGTACTATAATTCATTTACATTAAGTAAGCTCGTATTTTCGTATTTTTGCAGCGTATTTCATGTATCTTAGTTAAAAGAAAAAAATACTACGAGCCGGTGAATAAAACCAACACTTGTAGACGAAGACTATAATTACCAAACCGTTTCGGTGGACACTGCCACCATCGTCAGTGGTCAAGATAGTGAGAGGGAGTGACATACTGACACTACAAGGGTTCCTTTTTATTCGTGTGTGTGTGTGGAAGGGTGGGGTAAAGGTGAGGTAGAGTGGGGTAGATTGTAAGCGGGGATTAACCCAAGGGGGATTTTGGGGGGGACATTACCGGACAGGTCAGGTGTAATTCCTATCTGACCTTACCTGGGTCGTAGCAGGAAGGGACATGCCTCTTCCTGCTACGACACAGGTAAGGTCAGATAGGAATTACGCCTGACCTGTCCGGTAATGTCCCCCCAAAAATCCCCCTTGGGTTAATCCCCGCTTACAATCTACCCCACCCCACCTCACCTTTACCCCACCCTTCCACACACACAGGCATAAAAAGGAACCCTTGTAGAGTCAGTATGTCACTCCCTCTCACTATCTTGACCACTGAAGATGGTGGCAGTGTCCACCGAAACTGTTTGGTAATTATATTCTTCGTCTACAAGTGTGGGTTTTATTCACCGTCTTTGATTATCACGCAAGAGTGATTCATCCAGCCAATACTACGAGCTCTGTATCTTTTTATAGCCCTTCTTCGTGACTAGCATCGTATTCTAGTTATCAATAGTTACAACTGAGCATTCAAGTTGGAGGGATCACTACTTTAAGCAATTACAGTAAACAAACAAACAAAAAGCAAGTGTCGTCCTCTTGACCTCTCGTCTTCGCAGGAATGCAGCGGTGGCGCCATCTTGTGCGTGGAATGCGTGAAGTGCAGGCTCTTGAGTGGAAGGAGCACGGAGCCACGGGAGACTTAATAATATTCGCTTGTCAGCCAGTCTAGAAGCCTGGGACATTTGCCTGAAATAATAATAATAATAATAATAGAAATAACAACATAACCAGTCATATACATAATTCAATATCTTAGTCACTCGATCTGTCCATTCCGCCCCTTTAGTACGAGACGCATTTCTCTAAGCTATTTTTTCTAACATGGGAGGTTCGATACGTTTGATTGAGCCTATCCATAAGACTCCTAAAACTGAGTAAATGCCTCTGAAAGTTGCAAAATATAAAATATAAAACGTCTATATGATATAAAAACCTTTGTTCACCTCCGGGACTCGATCTGTGGCGCCTAGACCAAGTGCTGACGTCATGTTTACACTTTGCTACCTTTAGACGATTTCCTGGAGCTTAAAGAAACCCTCTCGGGATGATGGGACAGACACAATAACCCCTTCAGACAGAGAATGACTTAGTTACTTTGTTCTAGGTAACCGGACGATTTTATTCAGCTTAGGAGATCCCCTCGTAGTGAAGGGGTTGATGGTGACTGTATCTAACCCTCCAGTACGAAATTTCTCTCCAGAGTTGAAGAAAATCGTCTGGAAGGAAGAAAGATGAAAATGGAAAAAAGTGTTAATGTGGACAATGAGTTAGATAAGACTGGTTTGGTTAAGGTACGGTAGGGATGGGATTGTTGTCGCAGGGTGGGGTAGCGTTGGGTCGGTTATGGCCAGGTGGGGTAAGGTTGGGTTAGTTTTGGCAGGACGGCGTAGGATTGGGCCGGTTTTGGCAGGGTAGGGTAGGACTGGGTCGGTTTTGGCAGGGTGGGGTAGGATTGGGTCAGTTTTGGCAGGATGGGGAAGGGTTGGTCGTGTTTGGCAGGGTGGAGTAGGACAGGGTTGGTTTTGGCAGGGTGGGGTAGGATCGGGTCGGTTTTGACACAGTGAGGTTAGATTGGGCTGATTATGCCGAGGTAGGGTAGGGATGGGTCGGTTATGGCAGGGTTGAATAGAGTTGGGTCGATTAGGGCAGGCGAGGGTAAGCATGGGTAGGTTATGGTTGCGTTGGGGAGGGTAGGTTATGGTTGCGTTGGGGAGGGTAGGTTATGGTTGCGTTGGGGAGGGTAGGATAGGTTATGGCAGGGTAGGATAGGGCTGGGTGGTGGTGGGTTGGGCTGGGTAAGGTAGGGTAGGGTAGGCTGAATCAGGGTAGTGTAGGGTACAGAAGAGAGGTGGGTATAACTGCCGTTTAGTTCCGTCATATCCAACGCCTATTTCACTCAGTTATACTACACTGTCTCATCATATTTGGGGCGATCTTCTCTACGATTTTTGTTCTTCCCCGCTTAGTTCAGTCCTTTAGTTCATTCATGACCCTTGGCTTTCCTTTTTATTTTTTTTCTTTTGTGGTGGAGCGCAGGTGCACGAGGCTAGACCACCATAAGTCCAGAATATTTAAGGGTAGGCCACCAAACTACGCCCTGGTAACGTCTACACGTCAAAACATCTGTCCACCTCTGGGACTTGAACTGCGGAGCGCTGGACACAGAGCTCTCGGTTTGCGGATGTCACTTTTACACTTTGCTAGCTTCTGACGATATCCTACAGCTTCAGAAAACCCTCTTAGGATGACGGGACAGAATCATGTAACCCTTCAGACCAAGAACGATTTATTTACATTGTCCTAGCTGACCGCACGATTTTATTCAACTTAGGAGATCCCCTGACAAAGAAGGGGTTGATGCTGGCTGTATCTAATCCCTCAAATTCAAAATTCATCTCCAGAGCTGAAGAAAATCGTCTGGAGAAAGAATGAAGAAAACTGAAGAAAGTGTTAGAGTGAAAAATGAGTTAGATAAGATTGGTTTGGTTAGGGCAGGGTAGGGTTGGGTCGGTTATGCCAGGGTGGGGGTAGGGTTGGGTCGGTTTTGGCAGGGTGAGGTAGGACTGGGATAGTTTTGGCAGGGTGGGGAAGGGACGGGTCGGTCTTGGCAGGATGGGGCAGGATTGGGTCGGATATGGCAGGGTAGGGTAAGATCGGGTCGGTTTTGGCAGGGTGGGAAAGGATTGGTCGGGTTTGGCAGGGTGGAGTAGGACTGGGTTGGTTTTGGCAGGGTGGGGTAGGATTGTGTCGGTCTTGACAGGGTGGGGTAAGGTTGGGTTGGTTTTGGCAGTATGGGGTAGGGATGGGTCGAGTTGCGTTTGGGAGGGTAGGATAGGTTATGGCAGGGTAGGATAGGGCTGGGTCGTGGTGGGTTGGGTAGGGTAGGGCTGGGTAGGGTAGTGTAGGGCTGGGTAGGGTAGGGTAGGCTGAATCAGGGTAGTGTAGGGTACAGAAGAGAGGTGGGTATAACTGCCGTTTAGTTCCGTCATATCGAACGCCTATTTCACTCAGTTATACTACACTGTCTCATCAAATTTGGAGCGATCTTCTCTACGATTTTTGTTCTTCTCCGCTTAGTTCAGTCCTTTAGTTCATTCATGACCCTTGGCTTTCCTTTTTATTTTTTTTTTTTATGTGGTGGAGCGCAGGTGCACGAGGCTAGACCACCATTAGTCCAGAATATTAAAGGGTAGGCCACCAAGCTACGCCCTGGTAACGTCTACACGTCAAAACATATGTCCACCTCTGGGACTTGAACCGCGGAGCGCTGGACGCAGAGCTCTCGGTTTGCGGATGTCACTTTTACTCTTTGCTAGCTTCTGACGATATCCTACAGCTTCAGAAAACCCTCTTAGGATGACGGGACAGAATCATATTTTAATCTTTCAAGCCGAGAACAACTTATTTACATTGTCCTAGCTGACCGCATGATTTTATTCAGCTTAGGAGATCCCCTGATAGAGATGGGGTTGATGATGGCAGTATTTAACCCTTCCAGTTCGAAATTTCTTTCTACTGTAGAGGTGAAGAAAATCATCCGAAGGTAGAGAGAAGAAAACAGGAAAAGTAATGTAGTGGTGAAAGGGCTGTACAGGGGAGGGTAGGTTAAAGTAGGGTAGAGTTGGGTCGGCAATGGCAGGGTAGGGTAGGGTAGGCTGAGGTAGGCTAGTGTAGGGTTGAGAAGAGTAGGGTAGGGTAAATTGAACTGAATAAGTATATACAATAAAATCTGGCGATACAACAACCAGGGTCATATGCCGCCGGACGACAGCGAGAATAAAAGCACTCGAAAAGATGAAATACACACACACACACACACAAACAAACAAACAAAATACAATTCATAATTAAAACAAGAAAAACACTAAAACACTAAGAACACTAAAACCACTGTATACTAAATTTTACACGGTAGTGCAGCTGCCTACACCAAGCAAAGGTTTCCCCCTCCACCACAACAAGCATCCTCTCCAAGTACCAACAGAAGACTACAATCCCTCTCCTGCCCGGTGCTCAGAGAGGTAACGATGGCGCAATTCCCCAACAGTGGACACCATCAGCAAAAGCCGAAGAGTCAGGGGGACGAAGCATTCCACACAGAAAGTAGGGGGAGAGTCCTCCATTAAAAATCAATGAGAGAACCAGGAATGGCCCATTCGGAGCCAGCATAAAGCCGTCTCCCACCTGCATTCAGACCTCGGCAAATGAAGGGGCCCGTTTACCCACAAATATCACACATTTTGTTGGCCCCCACCGCATCCCACCTACTCTGCCAGTGGGAGCAAACAGTGAGTGGTTTGATGAATATCGCTGAGCGAGGCAGGGGAGAGGTGAGGATGGGCGAGAGGCAGCAGCCTTTGCCAGAGCGTCAGTATGCTCATTGCCCACAATGGTACAAAACCACAAAGCAGTCCCTAGCAAGCACAGCCATTCTAAAACACTGTAGACAACAAAAGAGGATTGGACGGGAAAACACAAAATGGAGATCGGCAGAGTCGCTAAAAACTGTATAACAAACAGGAGGGAAGCTAAATATCAATTTGACTGCGAGTAAAATAGCAGTAAGTTCTGCGATAAAAGTAGATACGATGGGGGGAAGACTCCTACCACGAATGAAATCGGGAAATATAACACCCAAGCCTGTCCCCTCACGGGATTTCAATCCATCAGTACATACGAGAATCGTGACACTGTGAGAGGAAGCATGTTCTAAAAAAATAGCAAAGAGCCGCCTGTGAGGAAAGAAAGGCCCCTCTCTCAGGAAAGTAAACACACGGTTGCACCCCTGAGAGGAGCCAGGGAGCCATCCTTGGTACACGCACAGGACAAACGAGAAAGGTTGGAACATCCACATCCCCCTTGGCAGCCTTCACCCTGTACCCAAACGGATGTGGATAGCGAGGATACGGCGAGGCAGACACTCCCTCCGGAACAGAGCCAACAAAATCTTCCTGAACTTTAGCAAAGACGGTGACACTAAGGACACTAGTTTGAGGCACTCCCTCCTCTTGAGGATATGAGGGAAACAAGGTGGCACCAATACGGAAAAATTCCATAATCAGTAAAGGCAACCTACCACGCAAACCAAGATGGTGACCTGCAATACCTGGCTTGTGAAACGGTAGGACAACAGCCCCCCGCCAAGAAGCAGGAGTGGACGAATCTCTCCAAATTCTATTAATAAGACTCAGGAGGAAGGACACTGCTTCATCATCCAGGTACATCAGCACTGCATGGGGAATATTATCGACTCCGGAGAAGTGTCATGACAGGGAAAGGGTAGACCAAAGTTTACACCAAGACAAAGGAATGTTGTAAGTCTCTCCGCCCCCAGAACGGATGTCCAACACCTTAATCTCCTCCACCTCCCTAAGCCTGGCAAAAACCGAAGAACAAGTATCCCTACAGGAGACCTCAGCGGTAGGATAGGGTAGGGAACGCTAGGGCAGGGTAGGCTGGGGTAGGGCAGGGTAGGGCAGAGAAAAGTAGGTTAGGATGGGTTGGTTTAGGCTAAAGTAGGACAGAATAGGAGAGGGGTAGAATGTGCCTAGTCCAGGAACGAAAAATATATCAGTTATCCATGTAACTAGCGTTTTCTATTTCGGTAGATTATTTTCTTGTCTGCCTAAAGTATCGTGATGTACGAACAATGAGATTAGATATCGAAACTGTAAGATGCGAATTAGTTACAAAGACGGTATTTTGTTTTGGCTAACGTTACATCGATACGTTCAGCTAAGAGCAACTCGGCAGAACTGAACAGTATATGACGTGCTAGATGAACGCTGTGACCGGAAAATAAATATATATGTATATATACTTCAGCATACAGTAAGCGATTTTATGTTAACTGAAGAGAAGCCACCACAGCTAATGGGTTAAGTTTACACACACACACACACACACACACACACACACACACACGTTGCGAAAAGTTTCACTGACGAAGTGGGTGGTTACTGTCCCCCTAGAGCAAGGGGACTGGTGTGTGCGTGTGTGGTCACAGCCTTGCCCTTAGATCGGACTATATGAGCTCTCAGCTCCCTTCCGGGAGGGTAAAAGCTGACGATCACGACCATCAAGTGATCCTGACCGACCCGGTGAATTACACACACACACACACACACACACACACACACACACACACACACCATTACTTGCAACTGGCTGGCCTATCATACAGCCATATCCTATATTCATGAAGTACAACACATCTTACATTTATGTAGTATGTAAAAAAAAAAAAAAAAAAAAAAAATGGTTATATAATACAGAACTGGGAAATATGATGATGATGATGATGATGATGATGATGATGATGAGAGGGGAGTAAACAGGGTGAGATGAGGAGAATGAGAGAGGTGGATGGACATAACAGTGAACGTATTATGTATATTAACATGACAAATGCCGAAGTAAGCTGGTAAGGGTGAGGTAATATGGAGCCTGACCCTACCGTGACACCATATAATTATTGATTTATCCACCGATAGATCTATCTATCTATCTATAGCCCGACGCCCTAATCCAGCAAAGAGTGGCCGCAGACAAAACGCCTCCAAGTCGCTCTGTCACCCACCATTTGACTACCCTCCCTCCAACTCACCCCCCCCCCCATATACCTCTCAACTCCGTCCCTCCACCTCATCCTCGGTCTACCCCTCCCTCTCCCTCCCTCCACTTCACCTACATACACCCTCTTAGTCAGTCTTTCATTCTCCATTCTCTCCACATGTCCAAACCACCTCAGTGTATTTCTCCTAATCTTGTCAACCACATCCACATCCACCCCACAACGTTCCTTCACTTCTTCATTCGTCAACCTGTCCCACCATGTCACTCCACATGCTCCTCTCAAGTAACTCATTTCCACTGCTCCCACTCTTGACTTGTTCCCCTCTTGCAAGGTCCACGCCTCGCTTCCATACATCAGGGTAGGGATCACAATACTATCATGCAGTGACTTCTTAACTTCCATACTCAACTCCCTATTTCTCATCACTGCTTTCAGTGAACCAACAACCTTCCTTCCCTGCTGTACCCTTTCACGCACTTCATCCCCCAAAGTTCCATCCTTACTCAAGACACTACCCAAGTAATTGAATATATATATATATATATATATATATATATATATATATATAATATATATATATATATATAATATATACATATATATATATATATATATATATATATATATATATATATATATATACCTCTCCAGTCCTTCCTTCCATCTCATCCTCAGCCTCCCCCATCCCCTTCCACCTCACCTACACTCTGCTAGTCAGTGTCTCTTCTCCATTCCCTCCAAATGGCCAGACCTTCTCAAGGTATTTCTCATAATACTTTCCATCACATGATACATTGCATAATAATTACCTTAAGCCATGCAAAGGAAGGCATGTTGCCTCGTGTTGTGGCCCCGTGTAGATAGATTAGTATGTAGTCCTCTGCAATTAACTGGTCTAGTGTTGTCAGCACATACCTGTACAAGTAATATATAAGTTTCATATACCTTTGTGCCATTAATGTATTAGGTGGTCCATCTATTGTGCTCTCCAGTCTTGTCTGTTGCAGGAAGGACTGTCTACTAATGTGAGGAACAAAGTCATTTTGGCTGCCTCATGAAATTATTAATTAACTGTACAGTCAGTGAACATAATAGAATAAACAGTAAAAGGCATGAAAAAGGCTATGGGAAGTAGAAAATGATGCAGGGTATGCACTATACTATTTTTACTATAACATGGCTCAGATTTTTGTCCCTTAAGTGACTTATTTCATGTTGCTAGTGGGAGAAAAAGACAATACTACACCTGAACATCCTTTTCATAGCATATCTTTATAGGTGACATCATATTCTAGTGTTAATTTATTGTTACAACTCATCATTAATGATGTTGACATGGTAGTTTTAGGCCAAGTTAGAGTAAAAAGGATATAGTATTGCTGACTGAGCTGTCCCAGCAACACATGAACTTTGGTTGCATAATACATGGATCACCCTTGATAAGTTTCAATTATACATTTTATTAAGACTTTATATAAGTTTCATATACTGTACTTGTATTTCCATTGTGTAAGTTAGCAGTACCAGTCATATATAAGTAGCTGATACTTTATTTATATTTCCATATAAATCACTGTTCCAGCATTAGGCCTACATTATTATAAAATACAGTAATTTCATTCAAGCTGGAAGAAAACTTACATGAAGAGGTTGTCCATGACATAATCATAGTCTTTGCGTGACCTGTCAGGGAGGAAGCAGGCAGAAAAGACGATGATGGCCTCATTAGCCCCTGGATAGTAACCCCCGTGGCTCAACACTTTCTTGTACGGCTCAATCACCTGCAACATTATCATCACCATCATCATCATCATCATCCCAACCTCTTTTCCCATACAAGGGTGGGGTGAGGTAGGGTTTAAGAGAGCAATAAAAAACACTACTGTAATAAACTAGAGGGAGAACTATCTAATTTCTGCCTAGTTAACTAGGCTGCACTCTCATTCACTCACCATTCATGCTCCTGGGATTCTGACTCCACCTTGCAGTCACAATCCTTACAGTGAGAGTGATGGCCTTGGGAGAGGGGGGGAGAACCAACAAATCATCCATTTTGGGACGAGATACTCTAGGAAATATGAGTATGAAACGTATTGAAGACGAGGAAAATTTATATAATTAATGCTGAACGTAAGTAAGCTACAGCGACATACAGTTAACAAATTAGAAAATTGCCAAATTTCGCAACATCAAAAGCGGTGTTTTGGTGATGAGACTTACGGCAGTGTCTGAGGGGCAGGACTCCCATCGGATGGCATGGATTTCTAATTTTGAGCATCCTGTAAGTTTTTTTAAATTTGCCTCCATTTGCTGTGACAGATAATGATGCATTCTAGAAGATGTGGCAGCACATACAAGAGAGTTTGCTGTATATGCATAATATATTGTATATATATATATATAGAGAGAGAGAGAGAGAGAGGACGTGAGGAGTGTGTGGTGCAGCACAAGCTATTGATTTGTGATATGGTGTTTAAAGAACAAGTGATGAAAAAGAGGACTTATGTACCTAGGAGGAAAATATGGAAGCTGGAAAATCAAGTAGTAAGGGATGTCTTCTATAGCGAGTTGAGGAGAGTGGTGGCTGAACAAGGAGTCGTAGACCGAGGCGTTAATGAACAGTACAGAGCCCTTAAGAACAATCTCTTGAAAGTTACTGATGTAATGTGTGGTTGGACAAGAGGACCACCAAGACATAAAGTAGCTTGGTGGTGGGATGAGGGTGTAGAAGCTGCAATTAAGATGAAAAGACTTTTCTGGGAATGGAAGAAGGATGATAACAAGGAGGAATACTTGGCTGCCAAGCGTAGGGCTAGAAGAGAGGTATACAGGGTGAAGTCTGAGTCACAGAGACTTTTTCTTGATAACCTAAACCAAGGGTCTATCATTAATTTTAGTATTTGCCCCAAGTAACTGTACTCCTTGACTACTTCAAGAATTTCTTCTGGTATACTGATGATGCTCTTTGGTGTGTGAAGATTACACATTACAGTAGTTTTAGTCCAGTTCATCTTTAGCCCTACTTTGAGCCTTTCTCTGTTCAGGTCATTTAACATTTCTTGCAATAAATGTACCATCATGCAATCCCATTTTGCCCATATAAAAAGGAGCCCTGAGGCCCAGGCATAGGCTACCCATTCCTAATATTTATAGGCAATGGTGACCAGCCCCACTTTCCCGTGAGTGGCATTGTGCAAGCAAAGAGCCCCCAACTCCCTCCTCAGATGAAACCCATAGAGGCTCCATCTGGTAACAGTGCCTTAACCCACTAAGCCACCAAAAACCATTTGGTTATACAGATATACTGACTGAAAGTATCCAAGCAGATGTTGCTCATAAAGGTGTACAGTGCGTATTATGGGTGGATGGGGTTTACTGCTCACACAATACCATTCTGGGACAATAGATTGGTCATTCTCACTTCAAAAATCAGGAATTAAGTAGACCAACCCAGGGTCCCTATGTTCCTGGTGGGGCAATAAAAGATTGGATGATGGATAAATGATGATGTACTGACCTTCATGTCAATCCTCCGTTCAATTCCAGATATGACAACTGATCGCCATGACCGTTCCTCACTGGTTTCCTGCACTGCTGTGTACTCAGGTAGTGGCTCTATCCTTGGCTGAGGACCCAGACCTGAATCAAGATAGAAGGGTCTTGTTATCTATTCTTTTTTCTTCTTCTTTTTTTTTTTTTTTTTTTTTGGAGAAGGGATGTCTTCATGTTGTGTCACTGATATAACCAGGCAACTCCACTGCCTGATAATGCTAATGCCCCTGAACTCTCATCCTATCCCCTGAAAAGAGGTTGATGGACTGCAGGGGAAGGACAATGTACACCTGCAGTCCACTGGGTTCATGTTTCAGATGAGCATGATGGCACAACAACACCAGTTTTTTTTTTTTTTTTTTTTTTTTCCAAATAAAGCCACTGTAAGTTACAGAAAGATTGAGTGTTAAAGTTCTTTTGTCACCTGTAAAGCTCACTTGCCAATTTCCCTATTTCGGTAGTAGATGGATGGCTACCATCAACTCGGGAGATACTACCATGAGAGTGGTATGTGATTACAAGCTCTGTAACAAGGCACATAATCATCATTCTCAGGCATGAAACTTTGACAAATTGTTAGAGTCCAGGTTGAGACATTTATATTGTTACAAAGCTTACCGAACATCTCTGATATCTTTTTTCAGCAGTTATCAGCAACTGTAGGAAAGTAATTAGCTAGTTTTGGCACTTAATTTAGTTGCCAGTTCATATAAAACATAAGTAATACCCTGATCAACCCTGTATGGTATGACGATTCCACGAGAGGAAACATGGCATCATTTTGCTTGTGCATGTACCTTATATATCCTACTGGCTGCATGGAAAAAACTGTGATATTATGGAACTTATCACTGTAGTGCATTTATTTTAGGTGAATAACCAAGGGGACGCATTCCTGCCTAATAACTATAGATTCATGAAATTCATGCAAGGTCACATGCTATAAAACTGCTTCAAAGAAACTTGGATTTTCATACAAAATCCATAATGTCTACCCTAATGAGCAGTTAGCTGTAATTTGCAAGTCATGTGCAGTCTCAGCATAAATAATGCTTTCCCATGTGGAGTGGATGTGGAGATGTTCCACTAAAACAACTGGACAAAATTCAGAGCAAAGCTATAAGAATAATTAATAATCCTGCAATTATAAATTAACTACCTCTCTTACAAGTAAGACAAAGTATTGCCTCCCTTGAATTATTTTACAGATACTTTTATGGCAAATTCTCAGACAAAGTTGCATCCATTGTGCCACCTCTCCATACATTCCCCTGTGCTACATGGGCATCTGGTAGCACCATGATTTGACTGTCACACTGCCATATTGTAGAACTTCTGCATATCAGAATTCCTTTATTCTCCAAACTACTTCTCTCTGGAACTTGATTCCCCAGATTTTTCCCCAAGACTTCAGCCTTCAGCAGTTTAAGTCAAACTGTTGCAGAGTTTTTATGAATGGAGGATACCTGTAATTTGGTGTATGATATTTTGTTTTGTTTGGTTTTTCCTTCCTCTGTTTGTCTTTTGTTTAGAAAAAAAAAAAAAAAAAAAGGACAAGAACCCAGTAAATTGCAGGTTGAAGTTGCCCTTGCATTCAATCATCCTCCTTTCAGGGGATAGGAAGACTGGGAGGGCTTGTACAACTGGGCAGTAGTATCACCCCATTACACTGGTGTCACCTTGTGAAGTCATCCCTATCCAGAACCATGCAACCTTTTGATACTGCCAGACCAATTGTCAGTCAGCAATACTCACACCCCATGATGGATTTCACCATGGGTGTCTGGAGAGGGGGGCAAGGGGGGCAGTTGCCCCACCTTAGAATTCCAAAGTGTGTCTGGAACTTTTCCGGACGTCACGTATATTTTCGTTCCTTTGAGTTATAGCACATCAGCATATGAAGACTTTTCGCCTGCAATTTAAGTACATCTTGATACTATATTTTATAGTGAATTATATGTTCGGTCGGCACATATATGTATAATTTCTTTTATTTTGCCCCCACTTACAAAAATCCTGCAGATGCCCCTGGATTTCACAGTTCATCCAGTGTATCTGTGTCAACACGGGTGAGCACATTGGTGAACTCGCCACATGAAAGCATCTGTGTATCATCTTCATCACTGTCACATAGGTTCTTTTCATGTAACCTTTTGTTGTAACCAAACAGCTCTTAGCAATACTTACATTCCATAATGGATTCCTGCCGTACATCTAGTGTGTCTGCATCATCAATGAACTTGTCTTGTGAAAGCACCTGTGCGTGATTGTCATTATTTCATATAACCCTTTGATATATTCAGACCAGGTGATGACATAATTATGGAGGTATGCAAAATGTAGGAGGACTGCTTGATGTAACAGAATGGGTTAAGGTAAGCCTGTGCCCATGGTCAGACACGATGAAATGGCTGTTAATCCTTTGCCCAGAGTTAACACATAAAGAAAAAGAGAAAAAAAAACTCACGCTCCATGATGGATTCCTCTAGTTCATCCGGTGTGTCTATGTCATCTGGCATAAGCATATCAGTGAACTCATCATGTGAGAGCATCTGTGCGTCATCGTCGTCGTCGTCATCATCGTCATTGGTGTGTTGGCTGAGGGAGGAGAGGGAGTGTTGGTCGTCCTCCACCGCCACTGTCAGAAGCTCCTCTGTCACTGTTAAACGTTTCTTCCGGGTCACCTCCAAGCTTGACGGACGCTCTGTAGAAGAGATGCTCAAAAATAAGAAACTGGGAGTGAGATTCTTGAACATAACTGTATTTATGATCAAGGCCCTGTTGTAACTGTGATATGTATTCCCAGGAAGGACAAAGAAAGGACAGTACAGTGTCTTCCCATGTCTCTTGTTCTTCCCAGAAAAAGAAATCTTGGTTATGAGAGATATTATCATAGGTTAATATATATATTTTTTGAGGGAAGAACAAGAAAAGGGCAGTACAGAATCTCTCATATCTCTGGTTCTTCCTGTAAAATACATATAAGTTATAACAGGGAATTGATTGCAAATGTGTTTGAGAATCCCACCTTGGGATTGGATTCATAAATACACATAGCCCTGTATTTTCTTTGGTTAAGTAGGCCCCCCTAGATTTTATGTGTGTGTCTGATATAATGTACCATTGTATCTCTGTTTCTAATATACTGTTGATATATACAGTTAACTTTTGTGGTAGATGGGGGGGGACAATCATCCTGTCACTCAGTGTAGGGATGCCCTATGGTCTCTACACTGAGTGACAAGCCTAAAGGTTTCCTGTACCCTGGAAACCATTTACTACACTGGGTGGTAACCATATAACTGGGGTTTTTGGCAAGGTTAAGTATACCCCAGATTCCCCTATCAAAAATCACTTATCATGGCAAATGTTTTGGAGAGCCTCAGAGGACCCAATACCAGCCAAGGACCCCAACCAAATGGACAGGTTTCATGGCCATGTGGAATGTGAGAGGTGTGAATCAGGACAGCAAGAGGGCGGAAGTGGTGAATGTGTTCAAGAGTGCGAGATATGCCATGATGACATTGTGTGAAACAAAGATGAAAGGGTGTGCAGTGGAGGAGTGGGAGGGTGTAAAGTGTGTGAGGTCAGGCATGAATGGGCGAGGAAGATGCAAGGAAGGAGTTGCTTTGTTGATGAATGAGGTGTGGCAGAATGGAATGAGAGATTACAAATGTGTCACCTTGAGATGTATGTATGTCATGTTCAAGTTTGAGAAGGTGAAAGTGGCTGCCGCTGTGATTCTAGCATATGCACAGTGTGATGACAGGAGTGAGAGAGAGAAAGACAGGTTTTGGAATGAGCTGGATGAAGCAGTGGGAGAAATGCCTAGGAGCTAGAAAGTGATTGTAATGGGCAATATGAATGGAAGAGTAGGCACTGGTCCTGAGGATGACATAATGGGTTGTAATGGAGTACCAGGAGAAATTGATAACGGGAAGCAACTGAAGGATATATGTCAGGAAAGGAGGTCCTGCATTTGTAACTCGTATTTCAAACACAGAGATGCACATAAATATACATGGTATAGAGGGAATGGGGATCAAGTTGAATGAAGCCTGACTGATTATGTGCTTGTGGAGGTCGATGCTGGGAATGGTTGCTGATACGAAGGCAGTAAGAGGACGATGTGGTCTGTCAGATCATATGATTGTGGTATGCAAGATCAAGCTGAAAGGAGTGAGGTGGACCAGGAGAGAGAGGAGCAGTCAGGGAGAAAGTCTGAAAGTCGAGAATCTGAGGATCAAAGAAATGGATGAATACAGGACCAAAGTAGGGGAGGAGTTAGAATCAGTATATTGGAATGAAATGGATCTGGACAGCCTGTAGAATGCATATAGGGATTGCTTAGTTAGGAATGCTGAAGTGGTGTGTGGTGTGGCAAGAGTAACAACAAAGAAGAAAGGTACAGCATGGTGACGTGAAGAGATTAAGAGAGCAGTGAAGGAAAAGAGAATAAAGTGGCTGGAGTGGTTAAAGGACAGGGGTTCAATTGAAATAAGAACTGAATATATTGAGTGCAAGAAGCATGAAAAGAGACTAGTGAAGAGGAAAAGGAGATAAATGATGATCAAGGAAGAAAAATGAATGCAAATTCCTCTGAAAATAGGAAGTTATACTGGAAAGAGGTGCAGAAATGTAGAAGTGACAGTGGAAAGATATGTGAAAGAGTGAAGGATGTAAGTGGTAGATTTTTAACCCATGGGGATGAAGTAGGGACAAGAGGGAGAGAATATTTTGAAAGCTTGGTGAATAAATATAGAGAGAGCAGAGCCACTGTAAACATGATTGAGGATGCGCAGAGGAATGCAGTGATAGGAAACGTGACACTTGCACAGGTGAAGAATGCTGTGAAGTGGCTGAAACATGGGAAAGTAGTTGAGGTGTATGCAGAGATAATTAAGTGTAGTGGAGAGAGCAGAATGAAGTGCTTTTTGGAGATATGTAAGAAGGCATGGATGAGTGAAACTGTGCCAGCAGATTGGAAAAAGGCTGTGACTGTACCCCGGTAGTTGAGCAAAGTGGGTACAAGGATTATTGTGGCATAAGTTTATTAAGTGTGGTAGGGGAGGTATTTGGAAGAATTATTATAGAGAAAGTAAGAAAGATATCAGAAGTCCTAGTGAGTGGTGAACGGGTGGCTTTAGGAGTGCCAGAGAATGTGTGGATCAAATATTTGCTGTGAGACAAATAGTGGAGAAGGCTTGTGAGAAGGACTTTAAGGTGTTTATGGCATTCAAGGATCTGGAAAAAGCATACAGCAAAGTAGATAGAGAAGGATTGTGGAAGATTTTGCACATGTACGATGTAGTTGGGAAACTGCTAGGTGCCATCAAGAGTTTTTATGATAGCAAATGAAGCATGTGTAAGGGTAAATGGGCATCTAAGTGAATGGTTCATGATCGGTGTGGGTGTGTGACAAGGTTGTGTGATGTCCCCATGGTTGTTCAGTATATATATGGATGGGGTGATGAGAGAAGTAAAAACATGAGTAATGGAGAGAGGGATGGCATTGGTACTGAATGGTGATGGATGGAATATCTCAAATTTGTTGTATGCTGATGATGGAGTACTGCTTGCAAATACTGGACAAGAACTTAGTAGACTAGTGCAGAGTTTTGCAGATGTCTGTGACTGTCGTGCCTTGAAAGTAAATGTAGAAAAGAGTAAAGTGATGGTTATTGAGAAAGAAGGTGACTCCCAGTGTGATGTTACAGTGAATGGAGAAAGACTGCAATTGGTGAGAGAGTTCAAGTACCTGGGTACAGTGATAGAAAAGAGAGGAAAATGTGCAAAAAAGTGGAAAGTCAAGTGACACAAGGAAGTAAAGAAGCTGGTGCTATTAAGACCTTGATAACAAACAGAGGCTTGAGTGTTGCAGCTGTGCGAGGCTAACATGAAGAAGTGTTCGTGCCAACTTTAACATATGGATGTGAGAGTATGGTGTGGCATGAAAATGAAAAGTCAAGAGTGAGAGCGGTAGAGATGGGACTGCTGAGGATTGTATGTGGAGTACAGAGAGTGGATAGGATACAAAATAATGATTCGTGAACGATGTGGAGTGAAGAAGTCTGTGGACACCAGAGTCAGAGAGAGTGCACTGAGATGGTATGGTCATATGGTGAGAATGGATAACAATAGAGTGGTGCAAAAGGTATATCTGAGCAAATCTGAAGAAGGGAGGAGGCGAGGTAGGCCAAGGAGAAGGTGGAGGGGTATGGTGGATGAGTGTATGAGGAAGAAAGGTATGGAAGTCAGTGAGGCTAGGTAACTGACAAGAGAACGAGCTGGCTTGATGAATGTTGTGAGAAGAAGCTCATGATCAGGGATTTGGCACCCCTTTTTAACGTGACAGCATCCAGAGTGATTATATCGGATACGTTTTTGTGAAAGTACAGAGTGTGATGAATGTTTTTAACGTATCAGATAGATCCAGGATTCTGGAGGCTTGAATGATGAGTGAATGGAAGCATGGACCATTGTACTGGGCAAATTTGGGCTGTCTAGACATTGCTGCTCCTCACTCTGCCCTAGGGTGGGAAAAGAGGTCCAGATGATACTGACTTTCAGTTATCTGTCATCACAATATACGGCTGAAGGCAGTATCTGGTGCTGCTGGCTCAGCTCTGTTAAAGCAATATCATTCATGGGAAAGTTTTTAGGATAGAGGGTCGACAGGGATAGTAACACAGTATCCTGCTCGACGCTGAATGTCGAGCCGATGGAGGGTATTATGCAATATCTGGTGTTTCACTTTATTTGGCATAGGGCTTGGCTGAATTACGCAGGATAATTGAAAGTTTACTGTACACATTTACAGTCACACTCTTCAGCCAGTCATCTGGAACAACACACTGATATATAATTGAGTTTTTCAAATCAGCAACTAAACCCACTCATATATATCTCCTGAGGCCTTCAGCTTTTCAGCAGTAAATCCAGAAACACCCACCACCTTCCCCAACTGCATATTGCCTATCGCTCTGCTCCCAGTATCAGCATCAATCAAAGTTCAAGGGCCAAACTTTGGATCTGCTGACTCTAAACTTTCCCTGTTCCAGTCAGACTCCTCATTCAGCAAACAGTTATAATGCTCTCTCCAGGGATCTTTAATATCTTCACTGTCTACCATTACCATTTTTTCATCATTCTTCATATACTGCTTACCTATGATATCCCTGTTTTCCCTTTTTGTCTGATTTTCTACCTTAAATACCACGTTCTTCCTTTTCAGATGAATAATGTTGGCAGTGATGATGATGATGATGGTCCTTTATGTATTATAAGTTGATGATGATGATGGTCTTTTATGTATTATAAGTTGATTATGATGATGGTGGTGGTGGATCCTTTATGCTTCCTAAGTTTATAGTGATGATGATGACAATGAGAGTGATGATGTTGATGAAGATTCTTTACATATCCTAAGTTGATGATGAGAATAATGATGATCCTTTACCTTTCCTAAGGGTGACCTGGCCAGTTGGGGGTGAGACAACAGCGGTGTAGAGAGAATAATCGTCCTCTGTAGGGGTGACAGGTGGCTGTGAGGTTTCTTCCCTCTCTGCAAGTCGCACTGCCCCACACTCCTCACTGCCAGGCTCCACCAGGTATCGGAGGGTTGTCGGGGAGCTTGGGAAGTCCACTGGGGGTTGACAAGAAGGGAAATTGACAGATAGACTGATGCTTTAGTTTACTGGATGAATAAGTAGATTAGACAGATTGGTAGTTAGAATTATTGACTGTTTTTTACAATTGACTTATATGATCAAATGCTTTTATGACTAACATTTAGCACATTTTTTTCATTGGTGTTTTTCACTGCTACATTGCCCATTTTTCTCATTATACCTGTATGTTCATTTCCTTACTTATATCATTGCTAGAACACTAAATTCATTAAAAAATCATTTGTTATACAATCCATCCACCCATCCATCATCCAATCCTACATTGCCCCTTGAGGAGTGTAAGAGCCCAGGGCTAGGCAGTTGGTCCTGACATTTAAGATAAGAGTGACCAGCCTCACTCATCCCTGAATAGCACTACATGAGCAATCAACCCCAACCATCCCCTGGATATAAACCTTCAATGCTCAACCCCAATCACCCCTTGGATATAAACCTTCACCGGCTCAATCTGATTGGAGTGCAATAATTACCCACAAAACCACCAGGAGCACCCAGTGTAGTAAATGATTTCCTGGTGTACAGGAAACCATCTGGCTTGTCACTCAGTGTAGAGTCACCCACAGGCAGAAGGAAGAGGAAAGAATGAAGGAAAGAAAGACAGAAGAAGGAGTGTAAAGTTACCCATAAGCAGCAAGACAAGGAAAGAATGAAGGAATGGAAGACAGAAGAGGATGGAAGGAAAGAAGGATGGAGGAGAGGAAAGGGCAGACACCCAACAGCAGCACTACACTGAGTGAGTGGATGGTGAGCATTCCCACCCACTTTCAAAAATGCATCCCATTCATATAATGATGGCATGCTGTTGATAAATAAGTAGACATTTTGTTGACCACAGTAACATTCCTCTGTAGGCATAAATTTATAAAACTGCATTTTTCTTTTCTCCATCCAGTTGACACTACATCAAACTCAGTCTGTAACTTGCTTAACATCATACATGTACCATGTCCACTAACATTTACAGAATATATAGAAGAGTATGTACAATGCATGAATATTATAACCTCTCTCATGTTGTCTCTATATCAGAAAGGGTGTACTCAGGGTGTGTGTGAAGCTGAAGGGTATTATTATTATTATTAAGAAACGGAACCTAAAGGTGAATGTAGGGAAGAGTAAAGTGATGGTCTTTGAGAGAGGTGAAGTTAATGAATGTACAGCAAGGTTAGATGGTGAGGAATTGGAAAATGTGAGTACGTTTAAGTATTTGGGTAGTGTGATGAGTAAGGATGGAGGTTTGGAGTGTGAAGTGCTTGAAAGGGTACAGCAGGGAAGAAAGGTTGCTGGTTCCTTGAAAGCAGTGATAAGAAACAGGGAAGTGAGCATGGAAGTGAAAAAGTTACTACATGACAGTATTGTGATACCAACTCTAACGTACGGAAGTGAAGCTTGGACATTGTTGGAAGGACACAAGTCAAGAGTGAGAGCAGTGGAAATGAGTTATTTAAGAGGAGCCTGTGGAGTCACGTGGAGAGACAGGCTGACGAATGAGGATATAAAGGAGCGTTGTGGTGTGGATGTGGATGTGATAGGAAGCGTTATGAGGAACACACTGAGGTGGTTTGGCCATGTGGAGAGGATGGAGGGCGAAAGACTGACGAAGAGAGTGTATGTGAGTGAGGTGGAGGGGGGAAGAGGGAGGGGGAGGCCGAGGATGAGATGGAGGGATGGGGTGGAGAGGTATATGAGAGAGGGGGGTGTGAGTTGGGAGCAGGGCAGTGAAATGGCGGGGGACAGGGAGACTTGGAGGCGATTTGTTTGTGGCCACCCCAAACGGGATTGAGGCGTCTGGCAATAGATAGATAGATAGATTATTCTGTGGTAGGTGGGGGCACTCACCATCCACTCATTCAGTGTAATGCTGCTCGCGGGTGCCAGCCCTTTCCTCTCCTCCTTCCTTCTTTCCATCCTTCCTCTTCTGTCCTTCTTTCTTTCCTCTTCCTTCAGTCTGCGGGTGACTCTACATTGAGTGACAAGCCAAATGATTTCCTGTACACCAGGAAGCCAAATGCTGCACTTGGTGGTAACTATATAACCAGATTATGGCACCTGTGGTTTAGTTGGTAATTAAGGCACTCCAATCGGATTGAGCCGATGGAAATTTATATCCAAGGGATGGTTGGGGTTTATTGCTCATGTAATGCCACTCAGGGATGAGTGCGACCAGTCACATTCATCATCAATGTCAGGACCAACCTGCCTTGCCCCGGGCTCCTACTCTCCTCGTGGGGAAACACAGGATTAGATGATGGATGGATGGATGGATGGATGATTATTATTATTGTTATTATTACATGATTGGATGATGGATGGATGGATTATTATTATTATTATTATTATTATTATCATGATAGAGAAGTTAGAAGGAGAGTGGAAGATAAAAATGGTAGATTGATGGTGGAGAGGGGAGAAAAAGTGAGTAGACGGAGAGAACGCTTTAAGGAACTGTTAAACATAGAGAATGAAAGTAATGTGAGTATAAGTGGCTTGGGAGTGGCTGGGAGCAGGAGGTAGGTGAGAAGGGAGGAAGAGATCAGTAGGATGGAAGTTGTGGAAGCAATGAAGTAAGTAAAAATGGGGAAAGCTCTAGGAATTGATGAGGTGTGTGGTGAAATGCTAAAGCATGGGGAAGAGATAGTAGTGAAATGGATATGGAAGATGTGAAGATTGGCTTGGTAGGAAGATAGAATCCTAGAGGATTGTAAGTCATGTATAATTTTTCCCCTGTACAAAGGAAAAGGTGAAAAAGAAGTGTGTATCAATCATAGGGGTATTTGTGTAATAGGAACAGTATATGGTAGGATGCTTACTGACAGAGTTAGAGAAATAACAGAGGAATAAGTTGGAGAAGAAGAGGGAGATTTTAGGAAGGGAAGAGGTTGTGTAAATCAGGTACTCATCCTTAGGTCTTTAGTGGAAAAGTTTCTAGAGAAGGGAAAGAAGTTGTATGCAGCCTTCATGGATTTGGAGAAGGTATATGACAGAATGGATAAACATAGCATGTGGAAAATATTAAAAATATACAGTAAAAGTCCTGTAATCTGAATGACAGGGGACTGAGAGTCTTTTGAACACCTTTTTTTTTTTTTTTTTTTGAGAGAGAGGGACCTCAGAAAACATTAGAAATATGTACATGATCATTAAATAAACACTTAATATAATATGGGTCATTGTTTTACTCGCTGGAAATGCATAAAGGTGTAGCTGAATAGTTGCAGGCAGTTATTCCAAGTCCAAGAGCAAGTCCAAGCCAGATAAATCCTTTGATAAAGCCCAGACAAAGCCTAGAGAAAAAATCCACTTGATAACTTAGTTTTCACTCAGTTAACTAAACAGTAACTTACTGTAATTCACTTAATTTTCACTTAATACACTTATATTTATTACTGCATTTAAAATTATCTGCCAGCTCAAAAAATTTGGAGTATTGGGATATTCAGATTATTGGTGGTTGGATTGAAGGACTTTTACTTAATAGAGTAAATGGGAAGCTGCTGAATGCTGTGAAGAATATGTATGAGGGTGCTAAGGCTGCAGTGCGTGTGGATGGTGAACTAAGTGAATTTTTCTATCTGAATGTTGGATTCAAACAGGGATGTGTCATGACTCCATCATTGTTCAATCTGTATATGGATAGGATTATAAAAGAGATGCAAGGTAGGGAAGTGAATACTGGTGCAGCCCTAATGAGAGAGAGCAGCATTTGGAAACTTCCTGTTCTGTTGTTTGCAGATAATACCGGTACTGTATTGTTAAGAAAAGACAAAGGGGAACTGCAAGGCTTGGTGAAAGAGTTTGGGAAAGCGTATAAGAAATGGAATCTAAAGGTGAACATAGGGAAAAGTAAAGTTTTGGTATTGGAGAGAAATGAAGTCACTGAATGGTCTGTGAGGTTGGATGATGTGGAAATGGAAAATGTGAGTCTGTTTAAGTACAGTACTTGGGTAGTGTGATGAGTAACGGTGGAAATTTGGAGGATGAAGTACTTCAAAGGGTACAACAGGGAAGAAAGGTTGCTGGTGCTTTGAAAAAGGTGATAAAAAATAGAGAAGTGAGCATGGAAGTAAAAAAGCCGCTCCATGAGAGTATTGTGAAACCTGCTGTAACATATGGAAGCAAAGCTTGTGCCTTGTTGGAAGGACACAAGTCAAGTGTGACAGCAGTGGAAATGAGTTATCTGAGAGGAGCATGTGGAGTTACATGGAGAGACAGACAAATGAGGAAGTGAAGAAGCATTGTGGTGTGGTACACTGGCCATGTGGAAACAATGGAGAGTGAGAGACTAATGAGGAGAGTGTATGTGAGTGAGGTGGAGGAGGGGAGAGGGAGGAGGAGGCCAAGAATGAGATGGAGGGATGGAATAGAGAGGTATGTGAGAGGGGTGTGTGAGCTGAGGGGAGGGCAGTGAAATGGCAAGGGACAGGGTGACGTGGAAGTGATTTGTTTGTGGCTACCCTTTACAGGATCAAGGCGACTGGGAGCTGATAGATAGGAAGATAGATAGTAGTAGTAGTAGTAGTAGTATTAGGATTAGTATCAGTATTGTTATTACTATTATTACAGTACAGTAAATGTCCTCTAATACGAATCACATGGAACTGAGGGTCTTTTGATTGTTTTTTTTAGGACTATTAAGAGGGGCCTTTGAAAACATTTCAAATATGTACATGATCTTTAAATAAACACATAAATGATATGAATTATTGTTTCACTCACTGGAAATGCATAGAAGTGTAGATGAATAGATGAAGGCACGTATATCCAAGTCCATGGGCAAGTCCAAACCAGATAAATCCTTAGATATAGCCCAGAAGAATTGGAAAAACACCAGAAAAAATAGAAAATTTTTGCCTTGGCAAATTCTGAATATTGGGATTTTCGGATTATTGGTGGTCGGATTGGAGGACTTTTACTGTATTATTATTACTATTCTATCTATCCATCTATCTATCTATTGCCAGATGGCTCAATCCCATAAGGGGTGACCACAAACAAATGGCCTCTGTGTCGCCCAGTCCCCCGCCATTTCACTGCCCTCCTCCTAGCTCAAAACCTCCTCTCTCATATACCTCTCCACTCCATCCCTCCATCTCATCCTCAGCTGCCCCCTCCCTCTCCCCTTCACTCACATACACTCTCCTCATTAGTCTCTCACTCTCCATCCTCTCCACATGGCCAAACCACCCCAGTGTATTTCTCCTAATGCTCTCTATCACATCCACATCCACACCACAGTGCTCTTTTACTTTCTTATTTGTCAGACTGTCTCTCCATGTAACCTCACATGCTCCTCTCAAATAACTCATTTCCATTGCCATCACTCATGACTTGTGTCCTTCCAACAAGGTCCAAGCTTCACTTCCATATGTTAGAGTTGGCATCACAATACAGTACTATCATGCACGCACTTTTTTAAAATATCATGCTCAGTTCCCTATTTCATATCGCTGCTTTCAAAGAACCAGCAACCTCTCTTCCTTGCTGCCCCTTTTCAAGCACTTCATCCTCCAGACTCGCACCCTTACTCATCACACTACCCAAGTACTCGTGCTTAAATGCACTCACATTTTCCATTTCCTCGTCATCCTACCTCACTGTACATTCATTGACTTCATTCCTCTTGAAGACCATAAATTTATTCTTTCCTACATTATTATTATGGAGAATGTGAGTACATTCAAGTACTTGGGTAGTGTGATGAGTAAGAATGGAACTTTGGGGGATGAAGTATGTGAAAGGGTACAGCAGGGAAGGAAGGTTGTTGGTTCACTGAAAGCAGTGATGAGAAATAGGAAGGTGAGTGTGTAAGTTAAGAAGTCACTGCATGATAGTATTGTGATCCCTACCCTGACGTATGGAAGTGAGGTGTGGACCTTGCAAGAGGGAAACAAGTCAAGAGTGAGAGCAGTGGAAATGAGTTACTTGAGAGGAGCATGTGGAGTGACATGGAGGGACAGATTGATGAATGAAGAGAAGGAACATTGTGGGGTAGATGTGGATGTGGTTGAGAAGATTAGGGGAAATACACTGAGGTGGTTTGGACATGTGGAGAGAATGGAGAGTGAAAGACTAAGAGGGTGTATGTAGGTGAGGTGGAGGGAGGAAGAGGGAGGGTTAGACCGAGGATGAGGTGGAGGGATGAAGTTGAGAGGTACCGGTATATGAGGGAGGAAGGGGTGAGTTGGGGGCGGGTAGTCAAATGGTGGGTGACAGAGCGACTTGGAGGCGTTTTGTCTGCGGCCACCCTTTGCGGAATTAGGGCGTCGGGCTATAGATAGATAGATAGATAGATGATATGGGAGGAAATATTGTACTGAACAGCAGAATTATTATGACTCCTATGCCCACAAACGTCAGCTGTGTTTACAGCCACAGCCCTTGCATCTACTTCTTCCCCATCTGACCACTGTCACTCCATCCCTCACTCACCACTCAGCTGTTTTGCAGAAAATAAAATAAATATGTAGGAATTGCAGGCACAGTAATTTTGTCTGGCAAAACAAACATTTATTCCTGTCAACTAGATTTCTCTTCTTTGCCAGAGCAAATGCAATGACGAGTGAGTGCCCTGGAACACCACTTATCCCCCAGCCTCAAAGAGACCCATGATGATGGCTCAACAGGACCTGGTACTCAATAATTTTAGTTACACCTGTTTGGTTAGTGTGTTACATCTACTCAACCTCTGATCACTCTTTCAGTCATACTCATAGGTGATACGGTGATGGAAAGTAGTCAGCTAAGGCATTAAAGGAGGTCTAGGGACCAGTCTAAGGTTCTATCTATCTATAGCCCGACGCCCAAATCCCGCAAAGGGTGGCCGCAGACAAAACGCCTCCAAGTCGCTCTGTCACCCACCATTTGACTACCCTCCCCCCAACTCACTCTCCCCTCCTTCATATACCTCTCAACTCCATCCCTCCACCTCATCCTTGGTCTACCCCTCCCTCACCCTCCCTCCACCTCACCTACATACACCCTCTTAGTCAGTCTTTCATTCTCCATTCTCTCCACATGTCTAAGGTTGCTGTTGTTACTTTTACAGAGGGGGAAGGGTGTGGGTTCCACTTGGCCTCAAACATAGCCTTATTAAACCCATGTTTTAATTGTCCCGGTATCCCATAAATCATTATCCGATCCACTTTCCATTATTTAACCCCATTGGATAATGGTGGTGTGCTGTACTGGCATTATTCTTAGGCATCAGAGTATTGAATCACCCTGTAGAAACTTGAAGCCTGCTTTTAAATGCAGAACTTGGGGAGGCAGGAGGGAGGGTTGTACCTTACCTGTCACTGGTTCACAGATCGCTGTCTCTGTCTGTCTGTACCTCATAAATGTTCATTTAAAAAAAAGATCAGTATTACTGTCAGGAACTGTGCATTACTTGTCTCTGGCCGACAGATTTCTCTGTTAGGCACGGTGTACTGCGGGTGTGTGATGCTGAGGACAGGAGTGAGAATTGCAGATGGATGCTGCAGATGATTAGATGTAAAGTTTTGCAAATGGCTGTACACAACCTGTCTGGGAATACATTACCTGTCTAACTGTACCTTACCTGTTTCTGGCTCATAGATCTCTGTGTCAGGTAGGGTGTACTCTGGATGTGTGAGGTTGAGAGGTGTGCCCCTGTGTGCGATGGGGGCCTCCGCTCCACTGAGGGCAAACATCTCCTCCTCCTCCTCCATCGCAGCGCCCACCAGGCGCCCATTCTGCTTGAACACAGCATTAATGTCTGCAGTTCACTGAGATGGTTAACCCTGTTGAAAATATGGAGAATGACAGACTGACCAGGAGAGGGAATGTCAGTGAGGCAGAGGGTAGGGGGAGTGGGAGACCATGCATGAGATGAAGGAATGGGGTGGAAAGGTATATGAGAGAGGGGATATGAGCTGGAGAAAGAGAGAGCAGCCTCTTGGCAGAGGACAGGATGACATGGAGATGATTCATTTGTGATTATGTTTTCCATGATTAAGGTGTCTTGCTATAGGAAGATTGATGGTGAATTGTTTAGCAACGAAGATTAGCATTAGAATAGTTTAAAAGAAAGAAAAAACCTGTCTGACACTATACTGCTTTACTGTACACAACAAGTTCAAGAGTTGTATAAGAAACTTTAATTTCTTACTCCTTATTTTAATTTTTTACTCTTTATTTTGAATGTTTACCAGGAGTAGACTGTAGCACCAGTTGAACAGGGCGGCACTTCTGAGGTGGAGGGCAAGCTTGTGCCAGGGAGAGCTGAAGCCCTCATTTCACCAGCCCTCAGGAATTGATCCTTACCATCCCCCTTTGCTGAACATTTTCAGTGCTTTCATTTACACAGAGAGTAGGCCAGCATATTCTCTTAATACCAGTACCTTCAACTGTCTACACCATACTATATGCACGTAAAATATCACACCTCCTATTTCCATTCCCTTTACCACTGGCCGCTACATTAACATCAGCAAACGAGGTGATATCTCTGATTGCCACCACCGGCAAGGTAGGGCTGGCAGCACAGGGTCCTCCTGGTTGCCATGAAGCGACTGTACCAGCAGCAACTGTTGCAAATTCTGTTCTTGCTTGTCAGCGGAGAAGAGCAGGTGCAGCCTTATTCTTCGCCAGTGTCCGTGCTTTCGGTACCAATTAGAATTCAGTTCATTTTTTCCTACAGTCCATATCCTCTCTAGCCTTGTTCCTCACAGAACCCCAAATTTCTCCCTCTACTGAATTTCCCCATTTTGTTTTCCTGGTTACCATCTCCTCACAAACTTCTGTAACAAGGGCGGCACCTGTTGTTATACCAAATCTGAATATGCAGTTGACACTGTTTTAAACTTCACCTCAACTAATTTTGATTACTCACTGTGTAAACTAAATTATCTAAATAGTACCAAATGTGTCTGTGTAGTCTATCACTCCCCCAATGCTTCTTCAGAACCCAGTGTATTTGACTCCATATCCACACAGTTGAGTAACTTTAACTTTGTTCTTAGCACCAAGATTACCATTTTGGGTGATTTTAACGTACTTAATGTTGAATGGTTATTGCATTCTGCCAGGATTGACGATGCTGGTCTATAGTGCGAGCCGTTTGCAGAATCATTTAATCTCACACAGTTGGTAAAGCAACTAACCAGAATACCAGATAATCCTGGCCATAAGGCCCATCTCTTGGATCTGTTCCAGACAAATAATCCAGATCAATACAGGATAGAAGTACTGTCACCACTTGGATCCTCTGACCACAGTCTCATCAAAGCCTCATTAGTCAGCCCCCCCAGACCTCCCTATTCTGAACCTGTCAAGGTGACCCAATGGCACATTGATTATCTTGCTGACATTCCATGGCAGGCTATCTTCTCTAGTGATGTCAATTCTGTCCAGTCCCACATTAATGACTTAATACTGCCTGGTATAGATTTATTCATACCAGGTCAACAGTTAAGTAAAAGATCAAACTCTCCAAAATGGTTTGATAACAACTGTGCCAGAGCAATGGCCCAAAAGTCATTACCATTTTTTTTTTTTTTTTACGTGTCCGACTCTGAGCAGAGGTTCAGGGCCTATTTCTTGGGGGCAGTGGCCTATCTCAAGGCCCAGTAGTCCTCCTACACCTCCACATGTCACCACTTTGGCACTAACACCCACTGTCCATATTGAATACATGCTAGGGCTGTCTCATACAGGACTGGTGTACTGGTATTAGCGGGGGTACTTTTATGACATGTCGGCGGGTCATCTGGTAGATCAGGAAAGTCTGCTTTTTAGGAAATTCAAATCCTTAAACTGTTCCCTGCCCCAGCCGGGATTCAATCCTGGGTCCATCAGGACTGCAAGCCGCCTCTCTACCGATTCAGCCACCGCATATAACTCTTACGTGTACGAAAAGTGTTAAGGATATGTATGATAAAAATGGTTTAATATATGGGACAGTACAAGTTTGACTCATTCCTGTGAAGATACAATTAGGTAAGAACACACACACACACACACACACACACACACACAAACACACACACACACAATGTATACATTATTATTACCTCAGTGCAGTCTGTATCACTAAAGTCTTACCTGCATGGGGAACCTGAGAGGGTCTCGAACAGACTGCTGGTAGGAGTAAATAGGAGGTGGGATGGATGTGTGATCTGAGAGGGGAGACTGGTTGGCAAGGGTACCACTGCTGCTGCTGCCACCTTCAGACAAGTCCATGCTCTCTTCACTGCCTGGCTCTCCTGCACCCTCACCCTCCCACCTGAAGAAACGTGAAGCTGTAAGAGTTACTCCCCTCTTTGGAGTGTAGGGATTCAAGACCATGTTATCATAGTCCAAAACATTTAGAGATAGGAGAGAGTAAATGGTAATAGTCAATCCCATGTTGCCCCCTTTAGAATGTATGGGTCTGAGTCTTGGCTACCTTTTTGTATTGTATGATACTGATTACAAAGACATCGACATGCTTGCATTCATTGTCTTCGGTCGCCTAATGACAACTCTAGACACTACTTGATCTCATGCAGCCACTTTGTTGTATGCTTTTTCCAGATCCATGAAAGCCATAAACACCTTATGGTCCTTCTCACAAGTTTTCTTTGTTATCTGTCTCACTGCAAATATTTGATCCACACATCCTCTGGCACTCCTAAAGCCACCCTGTTTATCACTTACTAGGACTTCTGATTTCTCTCTTACTTTCTCTGTAATAATTCTTCCATACACCTTCCCTACCACACTCAGTGAACTTATGCCATGATAATTCATGCACTCACTGTTATTTTTTTACAGGGGTACAATCACAGCCATTTTCCACTCTGCAGGCACAGTTTCACTCATCCATGCCTTCTTATTTATCTCCAACAAGCATTTAATTCCTCTCTCACCACTACACTTAATCATCTCTGCATACACGTCATCAACCCCAGCTGCTTTCCCATTTTTCAGCCGCTTCACAGCACTCTTCACCTGTGCGAGTGTCATGTCTCCTGGCACTGCATTCCTTCTCTGCACACCCCTAAAACCAATCATGTTCACAGCCACTCTGCTCCCTCTATTCCCATTTATCAGGCTTTCAAAATATTCTTTCCATCTCGTCCTTGCTTCATCCCCATGGGTTAATAATCTACCACCTACATCCTTCACACCATCACACTGTCTTTCTTTTTTTCACTTCTACATTCCTGCATCGTTCCAGAAGGAGAGTTAATGAGACAAAAAGCCTTTGACTCCACCTTGTTGAGAAGAGTGTATGTGAGGAGCCTCCCCACACAAGAGAGTTATACTCTACACAGGGGCGAATAAAACATTGTGTGTGTGTGTGTGTGTGTGTGTGTGTGTGTGTGTAATACTCACACGTGTGGCCGCTACTCACGTGTCGTTCATCTTCACCTAGAAAGAAAAAAAAGAACAGGTTAGAGATAACTCTCTAAGTACAAACTCATTATGGGATCTGGCTATAGATAGATGGATAGACAATTTTTTGTTGTTTCCTTTTTGTCATTTTTTTGCTTACCTTTTGGGGTTCTCTTTTTATCAACTTTATTTTGCCATTTCCATTTTTCTTGTCTGTCTATTTTGTTTAATTTTCTCTATAAAGGCTCCAACATGCTTGCATGAGTCAGACTTAGTCACTTAATTACGGCTGTCTGTGCTGCTCAGTCCCTGGCAGCCTCCCTATTCAGTCCTTTATCCCAGAGGTCACACTCTATGACCTCATCCCAGGTCTTTTTTTGGTCTGCCTTTCACAACCCTACCCCCATCGTTCATACTTGTCACTTTCTACACCCAGTTGTCATCCCCCATCCTCTCCAGATACCCAGACCATCTCAGTATACCCCTCCTCACCACAACACCAATACACCTTTTATGTTTTCTCTTTATTTCGTATCATATATTTTTTCTCAATTTTCTTCATTTGTCTTATAATAATTTAGCATTGGTTAAGAAGAGGTACATGATTGGATAATAAGGTGAAAGTCTTAGTGTTTTCTTGGTGGTAGGTAGGGGCACCCATCATCCACTCACTCATTGCAGGGATGCCTTATGGTCTCTAAACTGAGTGACAAGCCAAATGGTTTCATGTTTCGAGGAAACCATTTACTGCACTGGGTGGTAACCATATAATCAGGATTTTTGGCCAGGTTAAATGTCCTTCAGATTCCCCTATCTAAAATCACTTAATCATGGCAAATGTTTCAGAGAGCCTTAGTGGGCCCAATACCTGCCCAGGACCCCAACCAAATGAGTAGATTCGCGTGGCCATGTGGAATGTGAGAGGTGTGAATGAGGAGAGCAAGAGGGTGGAAGTGGCGAATGTGTTCAGGAGTGCAAGATATTCCTTGATGGTACTGTGTGAAACAAAAATGAAAGGATGTGAGCTGGAGGAGTGGGAGGGTGTGAAATAAGTAAGATCGGGCATGAATGGGTAAGGAAGATGCAGGGAAGGAGTTGCTTTTGATGAATGAAATGTGGCAGAACTGAATAAGAGATTACAAATGTGTCAGCTGGAGATCTATGTATGTCAACTTCAAGTTTCAGTAGGTGAAAGTGGCAGTAATTGTAGCTTATGCACCGTGTGATGACGAGTGAGAGAGAGAAAGACAGGTTTTGGGATGAGCTGGATGAAGCAATGGGAGAAATGCCCAGGAGCTATAAAGTGATTGTAACGGGCGATATGAATAGATGGAACGGGGATCATGTTGAAAGGAGCATGATTGATTGCGTGCTCGTGGAGAGGTCGATGATGGGAATGGTTGATGATACGAGGGCAGCGAGAGGACGATGTGGAGTTTCTGTCAGATCATATGACAGTGGTGTGCAAGATCAAGCTGAAACAAGTGAGGTGGACCAGGTGAGAGAGGAGCAGTCAGGGAGAAAGACTGAATGTCGAGACGCTGAGGATCAAAGAAATGGCAGATGAATACAGGACCAAAGTAGGGGAGGAGTTAGAATAAGTGAATTGGAATGAAATGGATCTAGACAGCTTGTGGAATGCATATAGGGATTGCAATGTTAGGAATGCAAGGATCTAGACAGCTTGTGGAATGAATATAGGGATTGCATAGTTAGGAATGCAAAAGCAGTGTGTGGTGTGGCAAGGGTAACAAACAAACAAGAAAGGTATGGCGTGGTGGTTTGAAAAGGTTAAGAGAGCAGTGGAGGAAAAGAGGAAGAAGTGGCTAGAGAGGTTACAGAACAGGAGTCCAGTTGAAATAAGAACTGAATGTACTGAGAGAAGAAGCACATAAAGAGACTAGTGAAGAGGAAAAAGGAGAAGGTAAATGATGATCTAAGAAGAAAAATGAATGAAAATTACTCTGAAAATAGGAAGTTATTCTGGAAAGAGGTGCAGAAATGTAGAAGTGAAAGCGGAAAGAAATGTGAAAGTGTGAAGGACGTAAGTGGTATATTATTGACCCACTGGGATGAAGTAAGGACCAGGAGGGAAGAGTATTTTGTAAGTCTGATGAATGTGAATGGAGAGAGAGAGAGAGAGAGAGAGAGAGAGAGAGAACTAAAGGACACGTATTGTTGACACCCAGACCCGGTACACAACACTGTACCCAGTCCGCGGTGCAACACACACACACACACACACACACACACACACACACACTGTAAAAAACTGCATAAAAATAGAGACGACAAAGACGTAAGGAAATTTAGTTTCCCAAATAGGGCATTTGATCAGTGGAATGCACTACCGAAGGAAATAGTGTGTGCCAAAACAATTCATAAATTTAAGGATATGTACGATAAATATGGTTTAAGACACGGGACAGTACGAGCTTGACTCATTCCTGTAAAGATACAATTAGGTAAGAACAAACATATACTTGTATACAGAACAGGAGAAACTTGGAATGTGACATCCGTAGACTGTCAGGCAGCAAGATTTTCTCATAGCGAATTTATAGCCGATCGAAAGTTAGGTTAGGTCACTTTGGGCAGGGTTTGGTCTGATTAGGTAATTTTTGGTTGGGTTGGGTTCAGTTCGACTAGATATAGACGGATTAGGTTAGATTGCTTTAGAATACGTCCGTTTTGATAGGTTTTGGGTTGGGTTTTATTTGGTTGGGTTAGGCTGGGTTAGGTTCGGTTGGATTAGGTCATTTTAGGCTTGACTGGGTTGGGCTAGGTCAGGTATGGTATGGTTAAGTGAGACTGGGTAGGATTAGGCAGTGTTACATGCGGTTAGGCTGCGTCAGAATTAGTTAGCTTAGGTAGGGAGGTTACGTGAGATAGTGAGGTTAAATACAATTAGACTGGGTTAGGTGAGGTTAAGTTAGATTAGTTTGGGTTATTTTAGGTTGAATTAGGTCACTCGAGGTTAGGCCAGGTTCAGTTCGAGCAAATATAGATAGGTTAGGCAAGACTGGCCTAAAATAAGATTCAGACAACGTTATAAACACAACCCCCTCCTCCCATCTGATTCTGTGACCTACGTCTTGGCTTCAGTCTTTCTCTCCCTATTTCACTCTCTCGTAAAAGTCTTGGTCCCTGTCGAAACGCCTAAATTTACTGCATTGTCAAAGTGGTTTATGCATTGCGGTCTTTTGTTGGTCGGTCCTTCCAAAGTCAAATATCGCACGAGGTGGACGTGGTTTTGTGTGTGTGTGTGTGTGTGTGTGTGTGTGTGTGTGTGTGTGTGTGTGTGTGTGTGTGTGTGTGTGTGCACTTGAAGCTGTGTGTACTTGAGTAATGCCCACATGCACACACAAAGGCCAGGACAGTAGTGTGTGTGTGTGTATGTGTGTGTGTGTGTGTGTGTGTGTATGTGTGTGTGTGTGTGTGTGTGTGTGTGTGTGTGTGTGTGCAAACGTGTGTACTTGACTGATATCCACATGCATACACACAAAGGCCAGGACACATAGAGTAGTTATGTGTGTGGGTTTATGAATAGACTACACTTACACTCAGGCCAGGACAGACATAGGGTAGTGTGTGTGTGCGTATGTGTTTGTATGTGTTAACAGAATACACATACAGAGTACCATGTGTGTGAACAGAATATGTAGAGTAGCATGTGTGTGTGTACGTGTGAATAGAATACACATGTAGACGTGTGTGCTACCCACACTAACACCCTCTAATTCTTTCAGCCAGGATTGGAGACGTAGCGTGTATATGTCAGGACTCCATATTATAATTACAAATCATAATAGATAGCATGATGGATAGATAGATAGACAGATAGACAGACAGCTAGAAGCAGCAAGTACGTGTGGACATTCAAGTGCATATACATACATACCAGTTCTCACAAACCACTTACTAAAGTCAGTGAATAATATCTTTACAAACACTCCCGACGCAGTGCCAAGAGCCATAGGTTTCATAGCAACTTTTTTATTTTTTTTTTTAGGGATTTGTGTGTATTAAACCTTAAGGATTCTTTAGTATGTTGCGTTTATTGTTTTGATATAGACACAATTTCCATCAGTAACCTTCAGAATGACACCAAGGTGTAATGTACAAAATAATTCGCTATGGAAAACGTGTTAGGAAATCTCAAGTCACATATAATATGGGCCAAAACCTTATGACATCTAACCTTCAATCCGATGACCTAACAGTAATGAGGGGGAAGTGAAGACTAAAGCTCACCCTTTCAATTAGGAAAGGTTGCTTCCTAAATGAATAAAATTGCTTGTCGGTATCCACACTATAATGAACCCCTTCAATACGATGTCTACTAGATTTAATTATTGCAATTACCACGAGATTTTATTCAACTTATGACATCTCAAAACTCTTCACCTTAAGTGGAACTGCCGAGACAGACAAAGAAAGAGACAGACGGAAGCAGAGACTAACAGAGAGACAGAGGCACAGGCAGAGGAAGATTTAGAGAGAGAGAGATTGGATCAGTTACAAGGACAGGGAAAACTGAGGAGAGGAAATCAGGTAAGGAGAAGGGTAGAAAGACCGAGAGAGAGACTGAGACAGAGAGAAGGAGGCAGAGACAGAGAACATGATGCAGAGGTGAGTGCATGCAACTGAATGAGGTAAACGTGAGAGGATGCGGGGTTTGGAAGTGGAGGAAATGGAACGATTCTTTCAGTCCAAAATGGAAGAGGCTGAAAGAGTGCGCACATATTCATTCACGCAAACACTGATACAAGCACTGATCAGCGCATGCACGCACACTAATACACGCATGCACTAATAGGCACTGATACACACAGGCACTGATACACACAGGCACTGATACACTATCTATCTATCCATCTATATACCTAGGCTGCTTACCCCAAGGCGTATGGTCTCAATTAATTATGGTTCATTAGAGCCAGGACAATAAAGTAATTAACTCAGTATTCAATATGTATTCGTATATAGTTATTCAATAAATCGCTCCTCAGCTACCCTAAGGTATTCTTCCATACAACAATATAAACAAATAATTCAATCCCTCTAATATTATGCTACATATAAAAAACTTCAGGAGAGAAAATTAATCTGCTTATGACTGTACAATGAATGTGAATATGATCATTTGTATTAAGGTATGTGTATCATCAATGCAAGTATGCATTTGTGTGTGTGTGTGCATGTGTGTGTGCATGCATGTATTGTGAATACAGGCATGCGTGCATGCAAGTGTACGAGTGTGCATATATTGTGAATGTACAGTGAGCAACAGTAGTAGTGTTGCGGTTTTGTCCGAATATTAAATGTAACTCGTGAAACATTATGAACCGTCTGTATGACAGACGGCCGAATGTATCAGACGCTTAGCCCGTTAGCTTATGTTTTCACCAAATTTCACGACACGATTATTGTTGCTTACTGTAGGTGTGAATGTTTGTTTTGGTGAGTGTTCTTGCCTATATACTTATTTGTGTTACGTTTGCTTGTCTTTTTCATTTATTAAATACTTTTGAAATAGCCAAAACAGAGAGCAGCAACCCAAGAGTGTTGCAAATCAGGTGCCTTTTACGAGAGTTTTTCCCTCAAAAGGCTCAGCCAATGAAATATTCACGTTTTTTATTGTTCTTAATGTATACATGTTTTTGGCTAAATAAAACATTTTCAGTTTCAGTTTCAGTGAGTAGATACAGGAAGGTGGTTCGAAACAGCTCTTAAAAACATCCACACACAGCTGGGCCAGGCTGTTTCCTGCAGTCTCATATTTATAAACTCGTTCACAGAATGCTACGCATGATACTAATAAATGAATATTAAAGATTCTGAATATTACATATGAATATAAGCACTGTGTATCGGCCACACGTAACAAACCATATTGAAGGGGTTCACCTGAGAGAAACAATGGCGGCAACAACACAAACAAAATAAGCTGAACGTCATCGTACCGAAAGGATTTAATGTCAGGGAAATGTAATAATGCACTTAGAATATTAGGACTACGCGTCACAATATATCCTCAATCAAGTGGATTACACATGGAATACTAACACACAGTACCGTGAAAGGCCTTAATCCCGTCACTACGATGATCTCTATTCATTTTATGCTGGCTAACTCCGGATAATTTTATTCAGAAGAGTTCTCATATTCAGGGTGTTGTATTCTACCTCAATTACCCCATTACCTACGATGTCAATATATACATCAGCCTCTAATGGAGGTGACGTCTCGTGTTTATCTTACCTACGCTACTGACTGATATTCTTCGGCTTAGGGGAGGCAATTTCCATAACCTCTTCCCAATGATGACGTCCTTCATATTTTACTTGTTATTCACACATAATTATACTTTAGGTTTGGGGAGCTCTCACGTAGAAAAGGTGTTAAATTCGGTCTGGCTCTCTCCTGTCGACTTTATTCGGCTTGCTAAGAACTAGTTGATTCCAAGAACTTAACCGCACTCCCTGCTCCTCAAGTGCTCCTTCCTCTCCTCAGCAAACTCCTTGGCATCACTTCTTCCCTTCCCTCAGTTCACCTCCCATTCCTCCTAACTCCCCTTTCCTCTCTCCACTAGCTCTTCTTTCCTCCTTCCACTCAAACCATTTCCCTTCCTCCTCCTACCATCACCAAAGACGACTGTGAAGCCAACCAAAAGGGCCGAAGTACGTTAATAAAGGGAAGTGAGTGTTAACTGACAGAATTACCATCATATTAGGCTAACTCTCTTGCACAAATACATGGGACGGGAGGGATCCAGAGACAGGAACAGGATAGTAAAAGGTAGGAAATCTATCAACAGAGTCCCTTCAAAATCTGCATTATTTTCAGGAAACATTTCGTTTTGTATTTTTCTTTCGAAATGAGAAATAAGGAAAACAAAGGAAAAGGAAGAAAGACGAAAGAAAAAAGAAAGAATGAAGAATATAGGAGAAAGATGAACGAAGAAATGAGAGAAGAAAGGAAAGAAGAATGAAGAATGGAGAGAAAAGAGAAGAAAAAGAAGGTAAGGAAGATGAATGAAGGAAAAGGAAGAAAGGACGACGAAAGGAGAAAAAAGAAGAAAGGAGGGAAGAAAGGGGAGGTAAGGAAGAAGAATGATGGAGCAGGAAGAAAAAAGAAAGAACATGAGAAGAAAGGAGAGAAGAAATAAATGAGAAGGAAGGAGACAACGGAAGTAAGAAGAGAAGAAAAAATGGAGAGAAGAGGAACGAAAGGAGAAAGAATGGAGAAGAAAAAGGGAGCCAAAGAGAAAGAGGAAAGAAGAGGAGAAGAAAGTAGGAGAAAATACAAAGAAATGAGATGAATGAAAAAGAGAAAGAGAAAAAAAAAGACGGAAAGACAGGAAGAGAAGGAAGGTCAGGAAGAGGAGGAAGATTAGGAAGAGGAGGAAGATTAGGAAGAGGATGAGGAAGAACAGGAGGAAGAAGAGGAGGAAGGAGAGGCAGAAGGAGGAAGAGAAGGAAGAGGTGTAAGATGAGGAAGAATAGCAGGAAGACGTGGAGGAAGAGGAGGAAAAGGAACAGGATGAAGGAGAGGAAGAGGTAAAAGCAGAGGAGGAAGGAAAGGAAGAGGAGGAAGAGGATGACGAGAAACGAGAAGAGGAGGAGAAAAAAAAATGGAAGAAGGGGAAGAGAAAGAGGAGGAGGAAGGACGAAATGAAGGAAGAGAAAAGGGAGAGGAAAAGGAAGAGGAAGAACAAGAGGAAGAGGAACAGGAAGACGAACAAATGGAAAGGGAAGAGAAAGATGGGGTAGAGGAAATGAAAGAGGAAGAGGAAAGGGAAGAGGAAGAAGAGGAAGGAGAAAGAGGAAGAAGAGGAACAGAAAGACCGAGGAAAAAATGGAAGCAGAAGAGGATGAGACAGAGGGAGAAGGGGAAGAGGGAAGAGGGAGAAGAAAGATGAAGAGGAGGAAGAACAGGTAGAGGAAGAGGAAGAGGAAAAGGATGAAGAGGAAGAATAGGAAGAAGAGGAAGAGGGAGAAGAAGAGGAAGAGGGGGAAGAGAAAGAGGAGAAGAGGAAGAAACAGGAAGAGATGGAAGAGGAAGATGAGGAAGAGGAAGACGAAGAAGAAGAGGAAGAAAGTGAATAAAGGGAGGGGGAAGAAAATATATAAAATCCAGCTAATCATTTCTAAACTGTCATTATCACATTTAGAAAATAACATGCACGACACAAGCCGGCAGGTAGGTAAGCGTTAACTATCGTAAATGATTTAACTGTACAGCAATAATAATATACCTCCCCTATTCCATAGAACATCCAGATAATAACGACATGATGAATGCAATCAGTTTAAACCGGTAAGGAAGTTACAGTAAGAGGTAATTATCAAGAAGCCTGCGCTTACAAAATGTAGGACGATCAAAATGGCTGACCTTGCCGGTGGTGTCGGGGTGGCGGCCGGGCAGTTCACCTTAGAGTCTTCGGGACCTCAGTCAGGCCCCGTCTCTTCACACCAGAGCGAGGCTATCAGGTCCACAGTCACTCTTGTTCTCGGAGATCACGACAAGACGCATATCCCACACAAATTAGAGAATACTTTCTTCTGCAACGCCACCTGCGGGAAGAGACGGGAACTAGTGTTTTGGAGCAGGGCAGCTGGCACGTGGTGGGCAACGCAGGTGTGCCAACCGTCTCGTGTCACAAGTCAGTAACCTCACCTACCACAATCCAACGTGCTACGTAATCCACAAGCATCAAACACAACCACACAAACTACTGACTAATCTATCTGCATTTCGGGATTAATACAAAGTGGTTCTGAGAGTTTCACAAGCCTAGACAACTAATATTAGAAAATAAAATTAAATATCACCTCTCAATCACTGAGTGCATCGGAAGCATTGGTACACTTGATGCTACAGACATGCGCGATGCACAAGCTCAACTGAAGTTGCTACCGATCAGATTTACAGCACGACTAATAACAGTCAATAAGCCACTTTTTACGGCTCAGTTATCTATAGTTTTTAGCTATATTTAATTACAACACGATGAGTTTGTTAAGAAATGATGATAAGAATTACTAGAATACAATATTTAATCGCACTAAGCAACAGCACTTCTTCATTCCGCCTTTGAAAGAATAGACAGGAGGAGGGGCAGGGGCTGGGGGGAAATGTGGGGGGATGTGGGGGGCTGTGGCAGGGGAGAGAGGTTGGGGATGTCTTCGTCTTGTTTCACTATTCATAGTACAAAAGATACACCCTTAGTTATCGGGGATGTGAATGATAGAAACAGCCTCAGGACAATATGATGGAAATGAATGACAAAGAGGAAGGCGAGCTGCAGAGATGAACGATCAGTGTGCAGATCCGAACACTGTTTAAGATAAAGAACGTCTAATTTCTATCCCGTGTGTTATTTTCCATTACGGTTCGCACTCGGTGAAACTAGGTTTGAAAATAATGCGGTTATGGTTTACTATCTATCTATCTATAGCCCGACGCCCTAATCCCGCAAAGGGTGGCCGCAGACAAAACGCCTCCAAGTCACTGTCACCCACCATTTGACTCCCCTCCCCCCAAATCACCCCCCCCCTCCCTCATATACCTCTCAACTCCATCCCTCCACCTCATCCTCGGTCTACCTCTCCCTCTCCCTCCCTCCACCTCACCTACATACACCCTCTTAGTCAGTCTTTCATTCTCCATTCTCTCCACATGTCCAAACCACCTCAGTGTATTTCTCCTAATCTTTTCAACCACATCCACATCTACCCCACAACGTTCCTTCACTTCTTCATTCGTCAACCTGTCCCTCCACGTCACTCCACATGCTCCTCTCAAGTAACTCATTTCCACTGCTCTCACCAATTTAACAAGATATTAATGTGTTCAAGTGATACATCGATTAATGTGTGTGTGTGTGTGTGTGTGTGTGTGTGTGTGTGTGAGGAGATGGAGGGAATATGAAGGAAGGAGGGATGACGGAGAGAGGGTGAGAATGCCAGTGACACAGAGAGAGAGTGGAGGAAAGTTGGAAAATGGATTGATGAAGGTGGTGGAAGGAAAGAGGGAAGTCGGTGGTAAGGGAAGAGGAGGAGAAAGAAACAAATTATGGGAAAATGGGGAGAAGGAAGAGAGGGAAGGAATGGAGAGGGAGGGAGTAGTAGAATGGGTGGTTGGTTGAGGAGAGATGGAGGAAAGTTGGAGGTGAAGGAGAGGGAAAGGAATGAAGAAGGTAGAGGAGGAGGAATGGTTAGAGGTGAAGAGAAGATAGGAGGTTCGAGAGGTGAAAGAGAACGGAGGGAGGGAGGGGGTCACTTCAATATACACACCACGACTGGTCTCGGTGTTCCCATTTTCTCTCTTTTTTTTCCCTCAGCATTTGTGGTGGGAATCGTGTGCGTTTGTGATATCCAGCACCTCAAACCTTCCCCTCAATGTGACTTTATGGCCGAGAAATATGGCCAGAGGAGAAAGGTAAGGTGAGAGGGATAACATGGCATGCTAATATGTGTGGAAGGTGGTGTGGAGGGGTAGCGCCCATGTAACTACTTTAGTATCGGTATTGGTGGTGGAGAGGGACGCCTGCACGTGGTGGCACTGATATCACAACTGGAAAGGTTGGGTGGCAGGGAGACAGGTTAGAGCTGGCATTCTTTATTTTCCCTAACGTTTTGGGCTACACAGGACCCATCTTAGAGAAACTGAGGAGAGAAAATTAAGCCTTAAGTTGTACCCTGTGTCTCTCCCACTCAACATTTCCACTTGTCGCAATGGACCAGCTGCCTACTTCATCTTAGGGAAGGTGTTAAGCTCTTCAGTACGATGACCCTCTTTGCTTTTTTATTCCTGCTACCTCCAGGCGTCTGTAATCAACTCCAGGGAGGACCTAATTTAGCCTTAAAGAATACATGATGCCAATATTTAACCCATCCACTGCGGTAAATCTCTCCTGAACTGAATAAAATCGTCTGGAGGCAGCAAGAATAAATGGAAAAATAAGTCACCGAACTGAAGGTGTTACTGGACAGCCTCTCCCTCCTTCTCCTCCATGTTGGTTGTCTCTCTTGCTGAATAAAATCGTCTGCCGCTACCAAGATTGCCTAAACCCCTTCCCCCCAGGACGTATCTCAGCTTTATTCTTGCTACCTCCAGACGATTCTGGAGAGAGAGAGAGAGAGAGAGAGAGAGAGACCTAGTAGTGACGTAAATGTAGGTTGTATCTGTTGCCTGCAGTACAACATAATCAAGTGAAGGCAGCGATAACACAATGAATAAAGGTGTTGTTGTTGTGGCATCGGGTTTATCTGACACAAGAGACAGCTGAACTGCAGGATGAAGTTGTCCTTTTTTTTTGCAGTTCACCAGCATTTTTTTTTTTTCCCAGGGTAATGAAGTTGAACGTTTGCGTAACCGGGCAGTGGAGCCGCCTGATCATATTGGTGACACCGAGTGAAGGCGTCCTATTCCAGCACCAGAAATCCGTCACTGAACTGTACCGTTGCATTGCAGGAACTGATGCAACTTAACACTCTTTTACTGTATTTCCTATTACGTAAATACTGATGGCTAGTTTAAATGTGCGACTTTGAAATTTTGAATTAAATTTTGTATAACAGGTGAACATCAGCGGCAAGTAAAGGGTTAAGCTGTTCCCACACTACGGTACTGTTCTTCTCTCGTTGTCCCTCTTCCTGATCCTCACGCTTCCAGCTCTATTGCCTTTTTTCTTCTTTCCCACCCACTCTCTTCCACCCCCTCCTTCCCCAGTCACGCCCGCCTCTTCCCCTCCTTCCCCACCCCCATTCCCCCACGACCCTGACCTTTCTTGGCTCCAAGCGTGACAGCCCCTGCCCCCATCCCCTCCCCCTCTCCTACCAGTCCCCCTCCCCCTCAATCGTGTGCTCCGGTAATGTACAGAACATATATACTGACCCTCCTCCTCCTTTCCTCCCCTTCCCCCTCCTTCCCTTCCCCACTTTTATTCCTCCATGTTCTACAAACTCTCCCCCCCAACCCCCTCGCCCCCTCTACGTTTCCTCTCTTTTTGCCCCCACTTTCCAGTCTACCCTTCTCCTTTCCTTCCTTCTTCTGTTCTCTTCTTCCTACCTTTCACCCCACCTTCCTTTCCCCAACCCCACTCCACAAACCGTCTCCCCAACCCCAAACCTTCCCCTCTCCCCCTCTCCCCCCGCCCCGCCAGGTTCATCTACATATACGCTCGATTGTCTCTGGCTGGGGTCGGGGTGGTCGAGAGTGAGTCGGGAGTTATATGGCGAGAGAGAGAGAGAGAGAGGTACACACAAGTTATCGTACGTAGTTACACGGATACACCGAACACACAGACTTTACTACCCTTTTTTTTTTCACATAACTTGGCCTTAAACTTAAATGAACAACTTACTTTTCAATTTAAGCTTAAGAATGGGAGAGCAAAGCAGATGAAAGGAGGAAAATGGAGCAAGGAGACGAGAAGAGAGAAGGGAAGAAGACAGGACAACACATGAAAAGAAGAGGGAAAGACATAAAGGAAAAGAAGAGGAAGAGGGAGACAGAGGACTAGAAGAGAGACAGGAAGAAGAGAGGACAACAGAAGAAAGGAAGATGGAATGACAAAGAGGAAAAGAAAAGGAGGGAAACAGAAGAGAAACAGAGAAATAGCAAGGAGATAGGACAAAGGAAGAAGGAGAAGGCAGTAAAAAGAGAAAGAGGAAGAAGAAGAGGGGACAAGGAGCAAGCAGGGGTGAGACAGGGAATGGCCAGTTCAAGTAGTTTATGGCGCAGTGAGGAGAGAGGAAGGACGAGGAAGTGGCGAAGAAGTGGATAAAAGGTGAAGGAAGAGAGAAAGAAAGAAGGACAAGAATTATGAAAGACGAAATAAGAGAGACAGAGAGAGAGAAGAAGATGAAAGATGAAGGAAGGGATGAGGATAAGACAGAAGAAGAGGAGGGAAAGTGAAGGAAAAGAGACACAGGGAGTGAAATGAAGAGGATGAAAGGTAAGGGACGGGTTGATGATAAAGGAGAGTAAGAGGACGGACGATGAAGGAAGATATGAGGATAAAGGAGAAGAGGGGAGGATAATGGGCGATACACTGGCTTGCATATCCAGCTCGAAATTACAAGAATCTCTCTCTCTCTCTCTCTCTCTCTCTCTCTCTCTGTCTCTCTCACACACACACACACACACACATACAATTTATATACCATTCTCGGCATAAAAATTGCATATATCCTTCAGTATTTAATCAGTCAGCATTTCACAACACACATAACTTGGTGAATCAGGTATATAATGTTTGAGATGCACTTTTCCCAACCCTGTCCATTGCCAACACAATTAACATTATTAGGTGTCAGAGCTGCACATGTAATTGCACATTTTACACATGTCGCATTACACCAACAACCATGCCCTTGAAAAACTTGTGATATTTGGGGGATCACACACACACACACACACACACACACACACACACACACACACACAGAATACTACTGCTTTAATGTATATCTTCAGTATTTCCTTTTCCCTCATCCTTCCACCCTTTATGCATTTTTCCAACTAATTTACCACTATTTTCTCCTTCATTCTTGTTGCCTACGGACGATTTTATTTATCTTCCATGACTCTTTTCTGTCTGGCTGGGTTTGATACAGCCTTCATTAACCCCTTCACTACCAAAGGCCTCTCATGTACTGAATATAATCGTGTGAAGGCAGCGAGAATACACCCAAACAACACGGCATTGTAGTGAATGGGTTGGGTGTATTCATTATCTGTACTACTTTATCTAACCTTTCATTCTTCCCTACACTTTGTCGTTCTTTTATTCTTCCCTGCATTTTGTCCTTCTTCCATTCTTCCCTTCACTTTGACGTTCTTTCATCCTTCCCTTCATTTTCATTCTTCCCTCCAGTCTGTCCTTTTATTTTTCCATTCATTTTGTCAATACATTCTCCCCTTCATTCATTTTCCCCTTTATTCTTTCACTCTTCCCTTCAGTACATGTCAGGGTCTCTCCCAGTAACATTCTAAGGGGTCTAACACTCACTCTTACTGAATAAAATCCCGTGAAGTCAGCTGGGGTGAAACACCGGAAATGCCCCACGTTGTTATGTTTACATCATCTCATTTCTTAACACATACTAAATTCCTTAAATTCTACCAGATTATATTCCACCATATAAGTTCAGCAGTAAAAATATTAATACATGTTGATCAAAGGTCCAGAGGGATAACAATGATTAGTATTCATTTTCTGCTAAAAAATATGGTTAAGAAATTCTTTCGGCAGAGGTCGATTCCTTTACACCATAATACAAGCTTTGATAATCTGGTTCACTGGGAGGGAATATCTGATGTCGTTATTTATCACAACACTTTTAAAAATATCTTGAAACAGAAATGTGGTGTAATGTGTGAAAATTCACTTGATCTAATGGAAAAAATATATATAAACATCAACACAAGGAGGCCATCCGAACACTGTCCATAAATCACAGAGTTGTTCGTCGGGAAGAATGTGTTTATGTGCCGTCTGAAAATTACCACAAAAACCTCTAGGAATAAGCTATTTTCACCATTAAAAGTGTACGCTATAACGAAACATTAGTATCTAGAGTACCCGAACGAAGACTGATAAGGAAATAAATGTATAAACACTGATTTAGAAGTTTGTTTACGTTCTAATTTGTCAACCTGCTCCTTTAAATGCCTCATCATAACATGTGAGTAAAGGACTGCAGCTGCTAGTGACTTAACTCTGGCCGTGTCCACCTCTTCACCAAGTTATCTACCATCCATGACTGAACTGCTACACATTCTTGTGGCTGGGACTCTCGGCAGTACACATTAACATGCCACAGTGGAATCAAGGTTGGTACTGCTGTTTTTTTTTTTTTGTTTTTTTTTAGTACACATTAAACTTAAGCCATAGTGGAATCAGGGTTGGTATTGCTGTGGTTTTTCATTAATTCATTACCAAACACGCGCGGCCTTTTCATATTTTCCATCGAAATGAGTCTTTCACAGGTTATTTGTTATTTTTCCTGGAGTACCGTGCCATAGCTACTGGGTATTTTTATAAAGACAATGAATGCTGAGGATTTAAAATGAATAATTATTCCACTGACGTCTACCAGTAGCTGGCCATATCTTGCGTCCCCAACACTTGCTTTTAAAATTGAGAGATTGCTGTCATAGGTTGGATTAGGATTGGTGGTAGGTGGTGGCGACCGTCATTCGCTCACTTGATCTTTCCTCTCACTTTTCATTACTCATTCCATTTTAGGCGACTTTACATTGATTGTCAGCCTAATGGTTTCCTGTAAGCCAGGAAACAATTTACAGCGCTGGGTGGTAACCATATACCCAGCCTTTACGTGTTCCCTATGTGTTAACAGGTGGGTCGGCGTAAGATTAGTGTTCCTCCTCGTAAAACCGCTAACTTAGAGACAAACGGCTACCCTTTACGGAATTATGGCGTCTGGCTATAGATAAACAGATTAACTCTGCTAATATCAATCAGTATTTAAATATGCACTAATACGTACTAATTCTGCCCTTACTGTATCATGTCACGCCTTTATTTACCCAATTTAGTGCAATTATGTTGTATGTATATATAAAGCAGTGAATTAGTGACGATTACCGTAGATTTAAAATCTCTCTCTCTCTCTCTCTCTCTCTCTCTCTCTCTCTCTCTCTCTCTCATCAGTAATTCCTTGTAATCTTGTGAATCCATCTAAATTCTTTCTTCCCTCCTTCCTCCTCTGTTCCTCCTCATATTCCTCATTCCCTTGTCTGCAGTGTCCCTTCCCTTCCCTGTATATTTCACTTTCGTCCTGATTTCATTCTCTCTCTCTCTCTCATCCCAAGCTCATTAAAGCGCCCAGAGAATTCATAAAGGCCTAAGAGTACAAGAGAATGAGAAGGTACTCGTGCGTAGGTGGGAGGCGTAGAAGGGTACCTGGCGTATGACACTGTAGAGGAGGAGGAGAAGGAGGAGGAAGAGAAGTAGAAGAAGAAGGAGAAGGAGGAGGAGGGGATGAAGAAGGAGGAAGAGGAGGGAATTAGTTAGCTAATGATGAAAGGAAATGATGATGATGATGATGATGATGATGATGATGATGATAATTATGATGATGATGGGAGGGGGAGAAAATCCAAAAGAGGTTCAGGAAGAGGAGGTGGGAGGAAATACTGAAGAGTGGAAAGGTATGAGTGGGAGGAGGAGGAGCGGGGGAAAATAAGTAAGTAAGAGCAGAGAAGGGTGGAATAAGTACGTACGAGGAGGAAAGGTATAAAAGTACTCATGATACGTAAATCACCTGAGCGTAAATGAGAAGCGTAGGAGAAAGACGAAGAGGAGGATGCCTAAAGGGTGAAAATGAATGAGGCACTGCTTGTGATGGAGAGACGGCAACTTTACGCCTAGCTGAAGTGAACAGGGTGTTGTGTTGGTTAAGGGTAAAGACAGGGATAATATCAGGTAATCGGTATTGTGTAAAGTGTAGGGAAGTGTAGTGTGGTGGTGTGAGGCGGGCAGGGAGACGCATGGTGTGGTGTAAAGTGTAGTGTGGTGTTGTGAGGCGGGCAGGGAGACGCGTGGTGTGGTGTAAAGGTGTAGTGTGGTGGTGTGAGGCGGGCAGGGAGACGCATACGTCAACCTCAGGACGCACGCTAAGACGCACACCATAAATCCTCGTACAGTCATGGACAGAGAAACCTGGACAGGTGAGGCGAGGCAAATGTCATATTTTCTCTTTTCCCCCGGCTTGTCCGTCACTCTTCGTTCACGACTCCTTTCCTCCATCCCCCCCACCCCCCATCCCGTTTACCTTCTCTTCATTAGAACCTGCCAGGCTACACTCCCCATACCCCCTTCCCTGCCCCCATACACACCAGTTCGCTAATCCGCCGACCTTGAACCGTGTGTGTGTGTGTGTGTGTGTGTGTGTGTGTGTGTGTGTGTGTGTGTGTGTGTGTGTGTGTGTGTGTGTGTGTGTGTGTGTGTGTGTGCATCCTTGACACAAGCAACTCTCTACATTTTTCCGATCACAACCCATCCCTCCCTCTTCCCTACGGCTACTCTGCTAACACACACACACACACACACACACACACACACACACACACATATGAGAAGCTCATCTTCAGCTGCTCTCTCTCTCTCTCTCTCTCTCTCTCTCTCTCTGTTTTTCAAGATTCTGTAAGAGTAAATAGTAATGTCAGTGCAAAGTATGCCTTTATTATTGTGATATAAGTATTATAAAATAAAACTTACGAATATATTTAAAGAAAACAACTGCAGTAGGCTGGTCGGCCCATGCGAGGCGACTCCTGATTTTGGATCTGCATACGAGAGAGAGAGAGAGAGAGAGAGAGAGAGAGAGAGAGAGAGAGAGAGAGAGAGAGAGAGGTGAGAAGTGTCCACGTGTCCCCTGGGAATGGCCAGCCTTCCCGGGTCATATGGATAGGACGGAGAGGAGGTGAGGGAAGGAAGGGGATGGGGGGGTACGGTTCATATGGACGAAGATTTAGTGGAAAAATCGAAAAGGATGGAGTGAAGGGTTATTAAAAAAAAAAAATGAAAAAGAGGTTACAAGATTAAGGAGGTTGAAAGAGGGGCTGAGGAGGAGAGAAAGAGACTGAGAGATAAAGGAAGTGCTGAAATCTGGACGGGTGAGTTGAAATTTGGCCGAAAGGAGATTGAGAGATTGGTCATTAGGGGATTGAGAGAGGAGTTATTTTGGGGATTTTAGAGAGAGAGAGAGAGAGAGAGAGAGAGGTGGGGGGGGGGTATACGTCTTGATGGTGAGTGTGTATCAAGTAAGCAGATTGCATACCGTGGGAGTGGCATCCTTCCCTAAGTGTATGGCACCACCAACACAAAAATGCCGACCAGATTTCAATAACCTAAGTGCTCGGGCTGGGGGGAGAGGGGGGAGGATATAATAGGGAGAGGGAGAGAGAACGGAGTGTGGGGAGGGGAGAGGGGTGTGGGAGGTTGTGATGGTGATGCGAGGGGGTGTAAGGGTAGGGGAGAGGATAGGGCAAGGAGACGAGGAAGACTGAGGGATTAAAAAGAATGTGAGGTGGGGGAATGACGAGGAAGGAAGGAGAAGCAGGATGAGGATGAGAGAGGAAAAAGAGAGGGGAGGCTGTGGGGGAGCAAAAAAGGGAAAGGGGTGTGGGGGAAGGAGTCGAGAAGGGAAAGGGAGGAGGAAGCTGAGGGAGCGATAGGAGGGAGAGAAGGAATAGGGAAGAGAGGGGAGTGGGGAAGTTAAAAAAGTTGAGAGAGGATGAAGAAGGAAGAGGGAAGAGAGGTGGAGAGAGGGAGATGAGTATAGGGGAAGGGAGAGGGGGAGAGGAGGGGGACAAAGACAGGTGATACAGAGATAGAGGAAATTAGTTGACATGGCAAAATAAAAACAGGGGTGAGAAAATAAAAATATGCAGATGAGATGGATTGTCATTACGTGGAGTGACTACTGGTGGAGAGAGAGGCGAAGTACAAGAGGAGGGATGGAGGGCAGGAAGGAAAGGAGGAGAGGAAAAGTGCAGGAGGAAGAAAGAAGGGTGGGAGTCTTTACGTGGGAATTTTGTAAGAAGGTAGGCAGGGGAAAATACTGCTGGTTGATGGGCCTGTGAAAAGTAGGTAGTTAGGTTGGCCAGTAGGTAAGTAGGCTGGTAGGTAAAGAATCACTATGTATATGCATGAAGGAAGGTAGGTAAGTAGTAGACAGAAAGGCAAGTAATCTAGTAGACAGGTAGATGGTTAAATCGATATAAACAAAAGTGTGGGAGACAAAGGGAGACGTGGGAGGTCAAGGCCTTCTAAAATTAGAAGGCCTTTCCAATCCTCTTGTGACGTCAGTCGCGTAGGTCAGGGGCAAGGTGCGTGGTCAGGCAGCGGTCTCTTTGTTGTGTGTGTGTGTGTGTGTGTGTGTGTGTGTGTGTGTGTGTGTGTGTGTGTGTGTGTGTGTGTGTTGTTTAAATATTATATATTAATAGACTTATTGGTACTCAATAATTTGATTCACGTGAAAAATTTACAATGGTAAAAGAAGAGTTACTACAAAAGAAACGTATGTAGTGACATCTGAAATCTGGCATAATTTATTATATATATATATTATATATATATATATATATATATATATATATATATATATATATATATATATATATCATATACGTATTGGGGCTGTTATATTGGAGGTATATTGGGGTTGTTATATTGGTGGTATATTGGGGCTGTTATATTGGTGGTATATTGGGGCTGTTATATTGGTGGTATATTGGGGCTGTTATATTGGTGGTATATTGGGGCTGTTATATTGGTGGTATATTGGGGCTGTTATATTGGTGGTATATTGGGGCTGTTATATTGGTGGTATATTGGGGCTGTTATATTGGTGGTATATTGGTGCTGTTATATTGGTGGTATATTGCGATGTTATATTGGTGGTATATTGGGGCTGTTATGTTGGGGCTGTTATACTGGTGGTATATTGGGGCTGTTTTATTGGTGGTATATTGTAATGTTATATTGGTGGTATATTGTAATGTTATATTGGTGGTATACTGCGATATTATATTGGTGGTATATTGGGGATGTTATATTGCTGGTATTACATTGGGATGTTATATTGCTGGTATTACATTGGGGTGTTATATTGGTGGTATATTGGGGTGTTACATTGGTGGTATATTGGGGCTGTAATATTGGTAGTATATTGGGGTGTTACACTTAGAATCTTACTGTGTATTGGGGTGTTATATTGATGGTATACTGGAGGTATTATATTGGGCCTCTTATATACGGGGTGAACAAGGTAATGCAGATTTCGTTTGAATTCGATTCAGTTTCTTTATAGAGGAAAGCTGTGGAGATATGTAGGAAAAATGAAGGGTTATATATTCCTCTCTTATCCAGCTCCAGCCACGTCTGTGTAATGGCTTTGGTCCTACACCCTAGCATGGCTAAGGCCTCATTTTTCTTATATTCAGTACAACTACGATGACTTAAAGCTTCTCACTGTACTCTCTACACTTTTCTGATAATAATGAACGGAAAATAATGTTGTACTTACCCTGCTGTTGCGATTTGGAGTGAACTGGTCGCGCTTAATGGCACGTAGCCACGTGGAGGCAAGTTCTTTATCTTGCGGGAAGATACACTTGCTTTTGTTCCATTTTTATAATTTCCCTTACATCTGGGAACACAACACATGTAAGGCATTATTACCTTAATAAAACATACAAATAATGTAAATATCAATATAAAATACAATGTTTTTCCGTCCTTATTGTTATTGAACACACAGCGTGACCTCTCCCGACCATAGCTGACCCAACACTACCTGGACCTACCTTTAAGTACGTCACGGCTTACCGTCCCCCCCACCACGAGGCCTTCTAATTTTAGAAGGCCTTGGTCCGACTCTCCTCTCCACACCGCGCTCTCAGCCCGCTGAACCTTTACTTGTATCGTCTATGTACTCCCTAAAAGTATTTGCTCGCCACATACAACTTGTGTAGACATTTGGCTATGAATTTAAACTAGACATACATCATTAAATAAAATCTCTTGCTTAAGTAGGAATATCATAATTCAGCAGTTAAATGAGTCCTTTATTTACACATATCATCACCATCAACAATTGGTTTACATGTATTATTAAACTGCCCACTTCACTTCTCACAGAAACAAAACCATTACATGTTACTATTCACATTACTATCAACCGCATCACTCCACCGACGTCCACTTTCTCATTATATTGCACTTAAAACATTACACTCACACTCTCTTCCATCACCACACTACAGTGCTGTCCCGGGCGATAAAATGCAGTACATCATTGTTTATGAGCAATGATGAAATTGTGACTATAAGTTAACAGGAGTATGATGGTAATTGAGCCACCTGGGATAATATTTACAGGCTGTCTGGTTTTTGTTACCTACCCTAACCTAACTTTACCTTACGTCAGTGTCTGTAGCTTCCTTTTTCTCCCTGTCTTTTTATTTTGATTTATGAGATCATTTAATTTTGCACAGAAATTATTTAGCAACGCATTTGTGGAAGCCCACAGTAGCATTCTTTGAATTTTTTCTGTTATGACCTTCATTACAGTTGTTCATAGGAAGGAAGGCATCTTCATCCATCAATACATTAAGTGTTATCTCTGTGCCTATATTTCTTTGATTTACGGATTTTGCACCTTCTTCCTTTCTGCATCTCCTTGTATCTGGAGATTCTCTCAAGGAAGTAGTTGTTGAAAGATAGGAGGGACAGTTAGGCAACTTTGAAGGAACTGCCCCCTTCCTAAGTCTTGGCCTGCCTAATTTTGCTCTAAGTCTCCTCCCTGTTTTCTCATCAAAGTATGATGTTTCCCTCTCTATCTTCTCTGGCCGAAAGTGTAGTTCACACACCTGTACAAAGGTGGCTGCTGTAATTTATATATTTATTTTTTCATGCATGTATACGTTTGAGTAAAAAATAATAATGAGTGTAATTATATAACATCTCCAACATTAGGGAATATTGAACAATTTATAGTTCTAAAAAATTCTGTTGCTATCTTTAATACTACATCAGTCTGGTCATACGACTATTATAGGTATGCTATAACAAGAAACATCTGACACGTTCATCAAATAAAAAAAATATATATATCGTTTTTAGGAGAACGCGCATTAGAGAAAATGGGAAATTAAAATGGGGGAACTATCGTTTTTTTTTAGTTGACATAATTACTGTGGCTAACGTTGGTTATAATGCATTATGCTGGTATTACAAATAGCAGAGGCAACATCCTGCATGCTATAACAAATACTACATTACTCAGATAAAGAAATGAAAAGCTTTTTATTAAACGGAGAGTGCACTTTACAGAAAATGGAAAATTAGGCTATTTTAGTTCCTTGTTTACTAATGCAGTAAACTGATAATAATACGATTGTGATATGTATCAATGTCCATGTTATAACAAAGAACACCTGGAACATTCCTCAACTACTTGTATATCGGTGCATATATTATCTAATTTCTTTGAGTCGTCTAAAATGCGCTATAGGCTACTGTGACCCCGCGACCTCCGCCATTAAGGCTACCAAGGTCACCTCACTAACCCACCGCATGTTCACTTCGGGTCACCAAGTTTTTAACCCTTTCGTCAATATCTGGCAATCAACATATTATCTAAAGGTTAATAATCTTAGAATGTAATCATGGGACTATAAAAATAATACATTTACTTACCCTGCTGTACTGATGAGGTGACAAATTATCCCGTTTTATTGCCCTTGTCCACTCGTCCATAAGTTCCTTGTCTTTAGGAAACGAGAAAATACACACCGAGGGGCCATTTTCATAGTTTCCTTTGCAGAATGGCACACAACACTTGCTTGGCATTATTGCAGATAGCAGTTAACAAGCCTGGGAGTCAAAGAAACCATGAATAATTCTAATGAATAAAGATACACAGGTGTGGTGTGCTACCGTCACGCTCCAATAAATCACACTGACGAGTTGCCAATTAGACTCGTGGTCGAGTTGCCAATACGGCATTGGAACTTGGAAGGACCTAAGGTCGTGACGTAGTGCTGACGTAGCAGAACATCTATCAGGCCTTCTCTCTCGGTGGCCTTGGATGGCCACGATAAATGCCAAATGCTGGAAGCGGCAGAGTGGATTAATTCCTCTCACTTCCTGCAGTTTATGACGCTGATATTAAGCCCGTGCCAGATCTATGAGAGAGAGAGAGGGGGGGGTCATAGCTTCGTCTCTTCATACCTATATTTGCTATTAAAAAATTATCTTCAGGTTTGGAGGCCCATCTAGTAGTGAGGGAGGGGGGGTGGTAGTGGAGTACAATATATATAAACCCCCTCCAGTTAACTGTAAAAAATTGTCTGTTGGTAACACACATCACCGTAGTGAAGATCAACATCCCACTCGACTCACAGCTCTTAGTCACTGCACACTTCACCATTAAATTTAACTCTTGTCCTTCATCAATATCCTGTTTGTGTTCGAGTGGCAGCCTCCCTTGATCACCAATATTAAGGCCATATTATTTACTGACTGCCTCATTAAGTGGTGTAGTAATAAAGGATATGATTAATGTAGGTTTGGTGGTGACATTTGTTGGTGGATTTGGAAATGAGGAAGTGATTTTGGAGTGACTTAATGTTGTGTCTTAATGGGTAATGGTATAATCTTGCTGTCTGCACTCGTTTTTATTCTGCTTAGGATTTTTTATGCCACCTAAGGGGCTGGGTATATTGTATCGGTCCATATGACGATCACTGCATCACCGGGCCTTCTACTCATAGGGAGAGTGATAACCAGAAATAATCCTCCACCATATTGGCGAAGTATTAATGTGGACGATTTGTGTGTGTGTGTGTGTGTGTGTGTGTGTGTGTGTGTGTGTGTGTGTGTGTGTGCGCGCGTGTGTGTGTGTGTGTGACATTCATTCCCTCTTCCTTCCACTCTCCTTTCCTCAAACTGTCA